>NW_016157511.1:190337-219097 GCF_001687245.7 Rhagoletis zephyria | reverse complement strand
TTGGCTTTGGCGTTGGCGTTGGTTTGACAGAACGCACGTTAAAAGAATGCTTGCTACAATGAACGCTTGGCAGCGAATGCTTGGGCGACTAAATTAGCATACTAACGACAGATAAATTAATATTTAATATCAATAATTGCATTAAAAACGATATTTCTGGCCTGCACTTGATTAAAAAGTGAAAATATTTCACACAATTTTATTTATTTGCAACAGCTGACGAGCAACGCACGCGAAAAGATGAGAGTTGGCCATCTTTTTGCTTTGTGTTGGCGTGAGCGTTGCCGAATTTTGGCTATGTGGACGGCTGCACTTGAATTCATGTATTCATAGTCAGCTGTTGAAGCGACGCCAACGCCAACGCAACGCCAAAGTTTTATGTGGACGGGCCTTAAGAGTCAGCACAGTAACTCAGCACAGTGCTGAGTTACCCACCTTTAGACTGGCGTGCTTTGCTGAACTCGGTCAAAATCGCTTAGGCGGTTACAGCGCCAAAAAAGAAGAAGAAGAGGACCCAAGTTTTTCGATAAGGGGCAACAAAGATTTTGTTTTGGTCATTTATATAAAGCAGTTGATAAAAATATACGTATATGCGAAAGGCAAATTTATCTTTTTAAATGAAGACTACCAATATTTCTTGTAAGCACACATCGATTTACATGTGCTATTTCGCCTCCGACACAGAATTGTTTTCGTACAAAATTACGCAAAAAAGCTTACTCGTTCGTTTTTAGGCATGCCATTGTTACGAATTTCGAAAGTTCGAAAATACGATTCGGATTGCAGCATACTATTTCTACGATTCGTATCAAAATCCGAATACGAAATAGTTGCAGAATAGGGGTGTTAATAAGAATATTGTCTTGCTAGTATTGGAACTATTTCTTGCGCATTTATTTGCCAAAAGTTCTTCAACGGCTCGACGCCGATGAGTCATTCGCAATCGTATGCTGCGAATGCCGCATTATACTAAAGCCAGCCTTTCGACATAAGCTATTACTAATATACACACACACAGCATTCCACGCGAAAGTATACGAAATAGATGCACAAACATTTTTGTCTACTTCGCTTCTAATTTTTTCATTGCGTATGCACAAGCACAAAGCAACAACATTTTCGTATGCTTTGTTGGAACATATTGGCGCCAGTTACCTTCAGGTTAAATTTCATTGTTGTTCCTGCATTTTATCGCAATGTTCGGGTGTCCGTTTCATTGTTACACAAATTTTCGAGTTAGCTGAGGGTGTCCGGGTATGGTGTTCGCTTGTGATCAATTTATAGCGAGGGTGATCGAACAGACTCGTTCGTACTCAAAGCAGCTGTCGGGTGTGCATCTCGATCGAACACATAGTAGCCGAATGTGGCGTTTGCTTGTACTCGATTTTTAGTGAGGGTGATCAAAAACGTTCGATCATACTCAAAGCTGCTCTCTAACAAAAACCCAAATCCCGAGTCACAGTTAGTTTATTAAATGTCAAAATAGCTCCTCTGTTGCTACTACCCAAGGTGGAATTTATTCAAGGTGGTGCTGATGGCGAATTTAGATTTTCGCTGCGGTACTTCTTAATGTCAAAATGATGTTTGTTATAAAATGAATGCGCCTTGTTTACAACAAACACATCATTTTGACTTTAGGAAGTACCGCGCGCGAAAGTCTAAATTCGCCATTAACACCACCTTGTGTAAATTCGCCTTGCTACTACCTGTCTGATGGTTCTTGCCAAATGCACACAATAAGAGGACTATATAATATACATATACTTCAGACCGAATTTATTGGTAAAAGAAGTTGGGAGTTGGAGATCATAAAAGTGATCAATTTTTCTGAAGATTTTCATTAATCACTTAAAATTAATTTAGTGCCGTTTTCTCAAGTAGTTTTTAAAATTTATCTGTGCACATTTCTAATAGGGCTTTCGCACGCGGCGATTTCTCAGGCAACTTTTAGTTGAAAGCAAAAATCGCCTCGTCCGAACGGCCTTTCAAATTCGTTCCAAATTGTGTCTGAAAATGTAGACGTCTACATTTTGAGACATCTTTAGCATCAAACTGTGAGCACCCCTTTCTAGCAGTCGTCGCAAAATCGTCTCAAAACTTTGCTGGTGTTGCCAGACATTTCTTCTTTGCGTGCTTTTTTATATGTCGCCTTTCGATTTTGTTTCTGAAAAATTGTAATTATTTAACTTAATTACCAATTCCTAATATTTGTTATTTCTTTTCCTTGATTTGTTTCTTTTCATCAGAAATTGCGCTCAAATTAAATGCAAATACAGAAAACGTGCCCAACAAATAAAAAAAATGCGACTAGTATTGCCATAATGCAACCCTGCTGCCAGGTTGCAAAATGTAGACGCGTAAAAAACATACCTTGGAGTGTGACAAAATGTAGACGGCGTCGTTTTCCAATTTTGTATGGGAAACAACAACACCACAGATTTTACGGTTAGAAAACGTCTTAAAATGTAGACGTCTACATTTTGAGACACTATTTGGAACGAACTGTGAACACCCCAGATGTGTTACCCGCTGTTTTAATAATTCTTTCGCAAAGTTTGCAGTTCGCATGCCTTAACTCGCTTTCTCAAAGAAACGCCAAACGATTATTTTTGGAGGCATTTCGTTAAAATATCCTGCTGTCAAATGAATAGCTTCCATTATTTAATTGTTTCACAATAAAAATTTAAAATTATAAGAATTGAGGGTAATTATCTAGGTGGGCTTTTAACCCCCAACATTCGTCAAAATTTTGGAGAGGGGGTACCATTAGACGCGTCTGGACCCCGGTAACAAGAATCCGAAAGCGGAAATTAACGTTTTTTACCCGATCAAAAGTTATTAAGAAAAAACTTTTTCGCAATAGCACCTTTTTTATTCACTTAACAAACGCACAAATCGCCCATGTTTCACCATACATACAACAACAATACTTCATTTTAGCCACATTTGTCAAAATATCGCTAAATATATTACTAAAAACGGAACAAGTGCAGAATACGGCCCGTTAAGGTAGAACAAAACAAAAAAGTGGGCGTGGTTCGCCCTTTTTCCTGATTTTACTGGTATACAAATTTTTTGGTGCAAACTTATATTTTCGGTGATATGGAGGGGTGAAGGGGGAATTTTCGAAAATTTAAAGTGGCTATATTTCACAAAATTCCGGATCTAAAAACATTGGTATCGTTGGAAAGGTAAATACATTTTTTTTAAATATATATTAATATACTTTATGTGGATACATTTTGAGAAAAATCATTTAATAAAAAAAAATATATATTTTTGTTGCCAAAGAAGGGGGCCTGAACACCTTTTGCTTCGGCCGCAGTTAGGGATTATAACCCTCAGGCAGTAGAATTCTCCTTTCTGTATTACCAAAGAAAACGGCGCAAGTATTTTTGCGCAGAACTTCTTTCTGCCGCAGTCGTCCCACTCACGATCATAAGCATCAGTATGGTCATTTTTCCCTTCATGAACACCAGTAAAACAAAATTACTCACGGCATTTAAATCTAACTATACAAAGTTATATGTTAAATGAAAGGTATTTTTATGCTCTATTTATCTATTTTAGTTTGGTGTATCATTATTTACACATATTTTTTAGTAAAACTGGTTTTTTCCTAGAAAAATAAAATATTTTTCTATTAAATGAGTTTTCTTAAAATTTATGCACATAAATTATTCAAATATGTATATTAGAAAAATTTTGTTTACCTTTCTAACGATACCAATTTTTTTAAATTAGGTCGACAATTTTTCGAAATATAGCCATTTTAAATTTTCGAAATATAATGATCAATTTTAGGGGTAGAAGGCCCACCTAGATAATCTCAGTATATCCAGTAAACAAACTTAGCTGTTTTTTTCACCAAATTTGGTTCCCATAAAGGACTAGTGTTGCAAGCAACGCTTTTTTGGCAATAAGGGTGTTGTGAAGCAATTCAAGGTGGTGAAAATTATTTTAGCACTAGAGAAATGGATAGAAAAATATTTCAGTGCGCTTGAACCGAAATATAAATGTATTTAGAATATTTATTTTATTAACACATACCCATTTTTTATTTTACTGTGTCGGAGTCGTTGCTCAAATATTTGTAATTTAGTATTTAAGTTAATTGTGAAATATATTGAATGCACAAATTAAATTATGGGAGCGATTTATTCACATGGAATTGGAAACATGGCTGATGATATACTTTAAATAAATTGTAAATCTGCGAAAATATCTTTTCAGCATATACTTCTTAACTTTTACCGAAAATTTACATACAGGCTCGAAATTATGCCACTAACTTTCAAATATCGTCTCTTGAATGGAAAATTTCCGTAAGCGTCATTTTGACAGTTTTCAGTTAAAGATGCAGTTATATATTTTAAAATAACATATTTCGATTTTTTGTTAACAGATTTTTGGATATCTTTAGTTTCCGAGTAATTGACTAAAATGTTTTCGGTAATTTGGTACAAATTACGTTAGTAAAGCTGTTGTACTAAACTAATCAAGATCTTTAGAATAGCGTCATCTGTTTTTCCGACTTATTCAGCCTTATCATGAGTTTAATTTTCTCGAACCGAGTCACCTTTTCACTTTTCGTTTCCGTGTATTCACTACGGGTGGGTGAAAAAAATTCTGGCGAAACTCACGATTGGGCTGATTAGTAAAATGCATCGTTAATTAACAAAAAAAGTTTAGCTTGTATATTTATCTCTCTAACGCATTAAT
The DNA here is from genome assembly GCF_001687245.7 of Rhagoletis zephyria. Lineage (NCBI taxonomy): Eukaryota > Metazoa > Arthropoda > Insecta > Diptera > Tephritidae > Rhagoletis > Rhagoletis zephyria. Next base: position 214,375 of record NW_016157511.1, on the reverse strand, counting down.
TCTATATACGTCAAGACCAACGCCCGACGCCGTTATGTCTGTATTTAATAACGGCTCTATGACAAAATATTCAAGAAATGTGTTCATAGATTTTTATTTACTTCATTTCATACATTAATATTGATCTGATTTTTTTTAATAAGTACCAGGAATAATATTTAACAAAAAACTGTTTCACTTAAGCCGAACCAACATTTAGTTGCTCGGAGCTAATTTTGGAACGCTCCATAAAATATTTTCATAGACGGTAAATGCAACCCTGGTTGCATCATTAATGAGCTGAAAAACCAAAACAAATAATTAAATTTGTGGATTGGAGCCTTTTGAATTGGCCTTTAGAAACGGCAATGGAATTTCGACACTATTCAAGGAATCGCGAATATAAGCTGCCTTCCGTTTGGCATATTTGCGGTTTAAACCAGGGCGGGCAAAAACTCGGAGTGCGAGCGAGCGAGCGAGCAAACTCCTACTCAATTCCTCGTAGACAACGAGGCACTCGCAGCTCGTACTCGTAGCAGCAATGAGGTGAGGCACGTGAAGTTTGGCTCGCTCGCCAAACGAGCGAGCGCTGCTTGTTTACTCGCGCTTCTATTAAACGAGCGAGGCTGTTGGGTGTTGCTCGCTCGCAGTGCGAGGCGAGTAGCTGTCTGCATTATCACTCTGCTAGGAAAGACGAGTGAGCGACGAGCGAGCGCTCCGAGCGTACTATACAACACATGTATTTTTGTGCATAAAAATGTGGGAATGTATGTCAATAGATTATGTACGAAAGTATGTTAATAATTGTATGTACATATGCATATATATATGTAAAGTATTATATTAGGGCAGCATTTAAAACAACAAATAAAATTGATTACATTCATAAGCATAGATTATGGAATGCATTATTTTTTAGAGTTATATTCATACATGTGTACATGTGTACACACATAACATGCATATTTATATATTATTTATGTATGTATTTTGTCTTTACAGAGGAAAGTAAGTAACGAAGATATTGGCGCATATTCATAGTCATATTTAGTACTCAACTAAGTCGACACTATTCTAAGTCACAACTAAAGCTATTCATAGTCGCCTTAGTTTCGACTTTTCTGGCTAAGTACCAACTTAAAATTTAGGCTGCAGCTGCAACTAAGTCGTAACTAGGAAGAAGTATTTTATCAAATTAAGGGAAAACAGACGAAATATGTAAAAATTATGTTGGTAGAGGGTGATTTTGATAATATTGAATAATCTCCAATTAAAATTTAGAAAGATCGATCCATTTTATTCGGAAGATGAAATTAAATGCGTATTACAATTCGAAGAAAGCTAAATCACAAATTTATAATTGGAATAATTTAGAAAAATTCTCAAATAATAAGTCAGTTTCACGCTAGTTCTTTTAAAGTAAATGTGTGCATAACATTTAGATATCTACTATTTGTATGTTTCACAGCATGCTTTCGATAAACATCGACTTCACATCACTGCGGTTATTGTGGCTATTTCACACAATTAACAAAAAAATGATACCTTATTCTTTTGCATAATCATGCCATGAAAATAAAAATTACATAAACGGATAATCAAACTTGACATTATTTAATAAAAATGTAATTTTTCCAAAATATCGTAAAGAAAAATCGATACATTTTCACACTCATTTTGCTATATCGTAAACTAAGTCGAAACTACTTAGTAGAAGTCTGAAATGCGACTATGAATAGAGGTAAATTTTAAGTTGGTACTTAAATTTAAGTTGCAACTTTGTTAGTTTCGACTTAGTTGCTGGACTATGAATACGCGCCATTATAATCGTTTGTGCCGCAGAAACAAAAAACAAGTAAGCACTTGTTAAGACCCCCAAAATAGTTTGCTTCTTGTAGCAGTTATGCTGTAAACCTGAATGAAATATAGTCCTTGGTGAAACAATTTATTTGTGGCCTGTTGTTCAAAGACATATGTACATATGTATGCATGAATATATGGATATGTAGACATGGGAAAATTTGCGTAAACAAAGAATAGAGACCGGTTCGCATACAACTTTGGCGTTGCGTTGACGTCGAATTTCAAAGCAGCCGTCCACATATCCAAAATTTGGCAACGCTAAGGCCAACACAAAGCAGAAAGATCGCTGCGTCGGTCGCCAGCTGTTGCAAATAAATAAAATTAAATGAAATGTTGTTTCATGCTATTATTGATATGTTTTCATGCTATTATTGATATGAAATATTAATTTATCTCTCGTTAATATGTTAATTTAGTGGGAAAAGTAGTCTCTGCCAAGCTTCATTGTAGAACGCATACTTTTAACGTGCGTTCTGTCAAACCAACGCCAACTACAAAGTCAACGCGAAAGTTCTATGTGGACCAGCCTTAATTATCAAATAGTAGTTTGTATTATCCTACATACATATATATGTATGGGGCTAAACCAGGAATATTCATTTGAAAATGCTGATGTCCTACTCATTTATGAAATGAAAGACAAAATAATGATTTTTATAAATATTATGTTTCTATTTATACATATGTAACATAGTTACTTAGTCAAATTACTTAGTAATTACTTGTATGTAAGAATACAACAACAAATTATTTATCAGAAGCATTGCCCCTTGCATATTGAAAAAAAGTAATAAAAGCTCTCAAAAAAGCAAAATCGCTACAGCGAAAAGTGTTTGAAAAACCGCATAAATTCAAATCCGCATAAAAAGCGACCTAAGTGTATAAGTTGAAATTTTATAAGAAATTATTGAACATTAAAAACATTATACCTACATAGATATGTATGCACATATGTGCCTACCTAGTAGATAAAACTGGTCCAAATAGCACGAATCTATTCTTCTGTGCATGAGAATATATACANTCTATTTTTATTTATTATATAATTTAAAAAAAAATTCTTCACCTTGTACACCAAACAAATTTCTTTAAACCATCTTGCGAGGCAGTTTGTTGATCTTATCTTATTACCGAAATCACCAACCTTAACGTAGTGATAAGCCCTCTTGCGCCAGCCGCCGGTTGGTGTTGAGCTTGAATGGCCAGAGGAAGTTAGAGGCTTTCTTGAAGTGGGATCCAACTGTGAATATTTCGTGCGCCAAATAATCAACGCACTGAATATCGTGTGCTTTGCGCAATTTGCGTTCGATCACAAAGTAGTCAGAGATTCAGACACGTTTATGGTTGTGCTTGACAATTCCACGTTTGTAGATCAATTCACGAACTGATTTCAGATTTGGATAACCCCATGTGATATAGGGTTCGGCAATGCGTAGCATATTAATGGTTCAATTTGATGAACCAACTGTGATTAATGTGGCGAAAACGGAACAACAGTATAGCCCTGTATGCAGCTCTCAAGAAGACGGTCAAGCAAAAATTGCCATTATTTCGTGTGTGTGTCCAAGGAATTTTGACATTTTTGATACTTCACAGCCTGTTGCCTCACTCTTTCCTCAAGAAATAATGAAACGGGCATATATTTCTGTTGCAAACCTGGGTTGCCTTGTGCTCTTTTTTTACAAGAAAACTTTAGAAAACCGTAGTAGAAATCGTAGCAAATTTCTTAAGAACTGCGTACGGCCTTAAGGAAATTTGACTCAAGAAAATTTCTTAGCCATTTCTTATACGTCATTTTATATGGCGTTTTTTCTTTTCTTGAGAGCTGCATACAGGCCTTAAAACTTAACGCACTTTTGGTGCAACTTTGTTGATACCGCTGATACAGATCACAAAAGCCAATTTGTCTTCTGCAGGCACGTAAAATGGGCCGCGTTTCTTTGCCAGACGGATCAACTTATTCTCACGGCGTCCATCACGGAGATATTTTGCTTGATATTTCTCAGCATGCACCAAGTTTGCGGAGTGCAATCACAGCAGATCGCTTTAGTTTACGCTTGATCAGGGTAGCACGTTCGCTGACCTGCTTCTTGCTGAACTTCAGCTACACCTCGGGAACAGCAGGCAGCTTCCTGGAAGGTTGTTTGCCCTTTGCTTCGGGTTTCTTACCGGCCGTGGTGGCAGTCATCTTAACTTGTAACTTAGCACGTTGAGAAGATGAAACAAATTTGGCCAATTTGGATCACATCTTAAATAACGCCACTCGATTTATAACATTTCTATTAAGCACAATTTCATTTAATTAAATACTTTTTTAATACATAAGATATGCTGCAACCAGGCACTTACTTTCCCAAATTCCATCTTGCTTATCGGCATAATTTTCCAAATGTGCCTGCGCTGCTACTTCATACTAATAACTTCATTTTCAAACTGCGCATTCTTTCTTGCCTCAACATATCATAAAAATACATAAAATTTACATTAAACAATAGAAATCGCAAAAATTAGCAAATAAAATACTCCCTTCATTTTGTTTTGTTGTAAAATTTCTGAGAAATGAGAATTCACCACGATGCAAAACAGAAAGCACAAGGACCAGGGATGTAATTTTAACCTAATATTCAGTGGCAATGCGCAGAGCGATCCGAGTAGCAAAATTAATTGGTATCAAATATAACATTAAACGGTGGTTATAATACACTTTTTAATATTATTAATCAGAGTACATACATTATATGGTATTTCTTTCAAAAAGTAATGCACTATATGCATATTTTTTTTTGATGTTTCTTAAGTTTCTTTCATAGGTGCTGAAAAGCAACCATGCGTGTAAGAAATTTCGTGTACCTAAAATTTCACCTCTGGAAACTTTATTCCCATAATGGCCCCGTCAGAATGGGTACTTTGCGCACGTTCCGCTCAAGGATGAAACTGACATTTGAGTAGACTGTGTGTGTTTGCATAGAGAGCGTCAGATTGGTAACCCTTGCGTCGACGGACCCAACTAGAGTTGGCCAACACCCAACTTTTGACGCACGAAAGTCCGTCACTGCTGACAGTTGTATAACCCTGCGTTTACACAAGGCAAGACAATTGAGAATATGTATTAATTGTCACATTGTTTCAGTAGAGTAGACGTCCAGACAATAAAATGTCTTCGAAAAGTCAAAGATAGTGACGAAGACATGAAGAGAGGTGTGAATATATTAGTAAAAAAGTGTTATTTTTTGATATTGTTACTGCAAAATTGACTTGTGTAAACCTCCATAAGGAACAGCTGATTTTTGTTTGCAGACGCAACACCCTCATTGTNATTTCTGAGAAATGAGAATTCACCACGATGCAAAACAGAAAGCACAAGGACCAGGGATGTAATTTTAACCTAATATTCAGTGGCAATGCGCAGAGCGATCCGAGTAGCAAAATTAATTGGTATCAAATATAACATTAAACGGTGGTTATAATACACTTTTTAATATTATTAATCAGAGTACATACATTATATGGTATTTCTTTCAAAAAGTAATGCACTATATGCATATTTTTTTTTGATGTTTCTTAAGTTTCTTTCATAGGTGCTGAAAAGCAACCATGCGTGTAAGAAATTTCGTGTACCTAAAATTTCACCTCTGGAAACTTTATTCCCATAATGGCCCCGTCAGAATGGGTACTTTGCGCACGTTCCGCTCAAGGATGAAACTGACATTTGAGTAGACTGTGTGTGTTTGCATAGAGAGCGTCAGATTGGTAACCCTTGCGTCGACGGACCCAACTAGAGTTGGCCAACACCCAACTTTTGACGCACGAAAGTCCGTCACTGCTGACAGTTGTATAACCCTGCGTTTACACAAGGCAAGACAATTGAGAATATGTATTAATTGTCACATTGTTTCAGTAGAGTAGACGTCCAGACAATAAAATGTCTTCGAAAAGTCAAAGATAGTGACGAAGACATGAAGAGAGGTGTGAATATATTAGTAAAAAAGTGTTATTTTTTGATATTGTTACTGCAAAATTGACTTGTGTAAACCTCCATAAGGAACAGCTGATTTTTGTTTGCAGACGCAACACCCTCATTGTGGCGTATCTCTAGGTTACGTACGCCACTTCCTTCGCATACTTTTCTGTTATTGACGTACAAGTACCCATTCTGACGGGCCTATAAAGGACTTCACCACAGTTTTTTTAACTGGATATACTGAGTAGATACAAAATGCTTTACAAAATTAAATGGACGGTATTTAAATAGGGACGTGTCTTTTTAAAAATACATCGATACTTGGATGGGCTTTAGATTGGTAACCCCGGAGTACAGCATTAAGGAAAATATGGGAGGTAGAGGGGGTCTAATATTTCTTTGTATGAAGTTTCAAAGCGCGCAACCTTATACTTTTTAAGCAATTTGTTATTAAGATTTGTAATTTTAACCAACTTGTATGGCACTATTTTACAATATATAATGCATTTTCCACTAAATTTACAGGTTATTTACACTCAATATATGCGCAGTTAGAGTGTGCACGTTCAAACAAATAAATACTTTTAGTATATTACAGGTTTTTTTATCAAAAATTTATTGTTGTTTAATTTTATGAGAGTATATGCAGAATATGTGCAAATGGCAGCAGGACTGTGTTGCCATATCTAAAAATAAAGAGTGGAAAGCAAGAAAGGTGCGGTTGGCTTTCCTTTATGCCCGTAACCGTAACCAAAATAGACATCACTTGGGCGGCAGCCCCAGGTTTACCACACAGAAAGGGAATTCTAGTTACCTCATCCTTTCCCAAGGTTATATCACTGGAGCGGTAGCCCCAGCTATGTCACACAGAAAGGAGAATTCTACGTAGTAAGGGTTATAATCCCTAAGCACGGCCGAAGGCCGTCTACGCAGAAAGGTGTTCTATGCAAAAGGCGTTCGGCCCCCTTTCTTTGGCAACACAGAAAGGAGAATTCTACGTAGTAAGGGTTATAATCCCTAAGCACGGCCGAAGGCCGTCTACGCAGAAAGGTGTTCTATGCAAAAGGCGTTCGGCCCCCTTTCTTTGGCAACACAGAAAGGAGAATTCTACGTTGTGAGGGTTATAATCCCTAAGCGCGGCCGAACGCCGCCTACGCAGAAAGGAATTCTACGCTAAAATACTGTGGACGCAAGGAAAATTTATTATTTATGTTATGTTTTTGTTCCACAGAGTTTTGGTACCCCTTTTAATGGGTACCACTGTGGATTGTACCGTTAGTTTTATTCAAAGTAACGTTTCTTTTTCTGCTTTGGTATTATATTCTTTTCCAAACGTTAATTCGCCGTTGTTTGTGAGCTCTGGGTTTTGTATATTATTATTTATTTTAAACTAAAATTACTGACGATCAAGCAGGTATGTTTTTAAATTTTTAAGTGCTTATATTTATACATCTAGTAAATATTTATCGTATTATTTAAAGATATCGATACGCCCTCCACTAGCAGTGGTGTTCATCCACGAAATGCGACTGTACTGTGCGTCGCTGAAGTACGCGGAATGTGGAGCCTTCTAAAGGTATCAAAGACTTTTGATACGCGTGAAAAAATTTACCGCTTTCGCAGGAGCACAGGGTCTAATTTTGACCAGAAGATTATGCCGTACGCATAAAATCCCAATGACGGTTTCACCATGGGGTAACAACACGGTCGGCAGCTTTCGATGCCGCAAAGGGAGCTGCCGTTCAAGATCGGGCGTTTCTAGGGCCACTGGTACGTGGTTTGAAAATGCCCAGCTTCCAATACCAGAAATTGTTTACCTAATGTACGCTTACGCTTCGCACTGGAACCAGGCTGAAGTCCGAAAAGAAAGTATTACCGAGGGAACCGTTTTATCTAGCGCCACCATCTGCGATTGGTACTACTGTCGTGAGGCAGTTGTTTTGTATCAAGTCGATCAGCAGGAGGTGTTAGGCAAAATTGGGGCCCCGGTAAAATTGTTCAGATCGACGAGAGCAAGTTCGGGAAGCGAAAATACCACAAAGGTACCAAAAATTTATTTAAAAACACATATTCTTTAATTTATATTTTGATTTAGGCAGGAGAGTGGAAGGCCATTGGGCCTTAGGGATGGTTGAGGACGGCAGCGACGATCTGAGGTTGGAAGTCTGCCCAGAAAATGTCCGGTCTGCTGAGGTGCTCATACCCCTCATTCAAAAACATGTGGCCGAGGGTACAATTATTTGTACCGATTTTTGGAAGGCGTACGATTGCCTAGCGGACCACGGGTATGAGCACAGAAAAGTAAACCACAGCGATCCGGATAACCCCTTTGTGGCAGACGACGGCACGCATACGCAAAGGATCGAATCACAATGGCGTGTAATTTAAAGGTTTTTTTTAACAGAGACAACTATAATAATCCTCATAATTTTGCGGATAAAATTATAGATTATCTGTGGCGCAAAACAATTGCTCGTAAGCATGAGGACCCTTCCCTCAAACTTATTGACGCAATAAAATATACATATAAGCCTTAAAAATGTGTTTCAGTATTTTATGGGGGAATATGACCCCAATCCCCCTACTATTTATTTTTATCTGAACAAAAGAACCTTATCGTATTTTCCTTTTAATCGTATTTTCTTTTGGTCTTGCTTTCCACTCTTGGTTTTTGTAGATATGGCAACACAGTCCTGCTGGCATTTGCACATATTCTGCATGTACACTCATAAAATTAAACAACAACAATCAATTTTTGATAAAAAAGTTGTAATATACTTAGGGCCGTTTGCACCATGTCTAGTTAACGCTAACTGGAGGTACATCCTTCAGTTAAGCACGTTAACTGCTTTATCGATCACATGTTATATGATTGGTGTCGATAACGTCGATAAAGATGTTTAACTGGGAGTTAGAATTAACTAGACATGGTGCAAACGGCCCTTAAAGTATTTATTTGTTTGAACGTGCACCCTCTTACTGCGCATATATTGAGTGTAAATAACGTGTAAATTTAGTGGAAAGTGCATTATATATTGTGAAATATTCCCATAAAAGTTGGTGAAAATTACAAACATTAATAACAAATTAATTAAAAACCATAAGGTTCCGCGCTTTAAAACTTTATATATACCCCTTTAGAACCCCCTGTAACCACCTATTTTCCTTAGAAGCGTTCCTTATCTCCCAGAAATAGTCAGAAGAAGTCCGAAGTAGTCAGATTTAGTCCAAAAAGCGTTCCTTAACTCGGAAATGACAGCTAAAATGAGAGAGCAACACCCAGTGAGAGTGACTCTCATCAGTCCGAAGTAGTCAGATTTAATCAGAAGAATTTTTTCTGGCAAAATCCTGAAAAGTGTCAAACTCAACTAAATTTAATTTAACGGAAATTAAAGAATATGCAAAAAGTAGTGAATGTTGCCCTATGGACGGACAACTTCTGAGATACTTCGCCGACCTAAACGGGGTTAGAGCAGATAGACGATTCGACATTCTGCACAATGAACGACGACGCACCCACCAGGATTATGGGTAACTGCAGTAGCTCGCCAGACATCACAATAGTCAGCGCTGGTCTGATAAACAGCATAACGTGGCGACCTATGCTGACTCTAGCATCAGACCATCTACCCATAGTCATCTCGATTGATAAACCAACCGACTTTGCCTCCGCCAAACACCGGACCTATATCAACTTTTCCAAAGCTGATTGGAAAGGTTACGCGGAGTTTACTGAAAACACCTTCGCAGCGCTCCCCACACCAACCGACGTCCACCTCGGTGAACGTAAGTTCCGCAGGGCTATCACTGCTGCTGCAGCTCGCTTCATACCGGCAGGATGCATATCGGACCCACGTCCAAACTTCCCTGCCGAAGCGGCTGTTCTAGCTGATGAGCGGGATAGCCTTCGTCAGGCCGATCCCGGAGATCCCCGCATCAGGGATCTCAACGCGGAGATTCGGCAACTTGTAAACGTACATAAGCGGAAGAAGTGGGAGGAGCACCTGAAGACTTGTAATTTCACCTCTGGTGTGAGCAAGCTTTGGTCAACCGTGAGGTCATTGTCTAATCCGACGAAGCACGACGACAGAGTCGAAATTTCCTTCGACGACCATGCTTCGTCGGACCCGGAGCGATGCGCGAGCTATTTTAGCCGGCAGTTCATACTGCATCCTCCGGTAGACAAAGCCAAGCGTCGAGTGACCAGAAGGCTGCACAAACTGCCAACAAATTGTGCCCCCCTTGCTTTCACTTGCGGTGAAGTTCAGGTGGCCATCGGGAAGGCGAAAGCCTCCAAAGCTTGGGTCCCGACGGAATATGCATGCTGATGCTGAAAAATTTGGGTCCTGCGGGGGTAGCGTTCCTAACGGAGGTCCTCAACCTGTCAATGGCCACTCTCATCATCCCAGACATCTGGAAGGTGGGGAGAGTGGTCCCACTGCTCAAACCGGGGAAACCCGCCAACAAAGGAGATTCGTATCGTCCGATTACACTCCTTTCCCCGGTAGCGAAGACACTCGAGGCCTTGCTACTCCCGTACTTCACAAACCACCTGACCCCAGCGAAGCATCAGCATGGTTTCCGTAAAGTGCACAGTACAACAACAGCACTTAACGCCATAAACACTCAGATAACTCGTGGCCTTAACCGCAACCGTCCCTGTGAGAGAACGATTCTAGTAGCGTTGGACTTGTCAAAGGCGTTTGACACCGTCTGCCATTCCACGCTGCTAGAAGATATAGAGGCCTCCTCTCTCCCACAGAGGCTCAAACGGTGGTCGGCAAATTATCTGAGTGGTCGACATTCGTCGGTAACATTTAGAGACAAAACGAGTAAGCAGCGAAAAATAAAACAGGGGGTTCCTCAGGGTGGTGTCCTTTCCCCGCTACTGTTTAACTTTTATATTTCAAAGCTCCCTCAACCACCAGAGGGAGTCTCGATTGGCTCCTATGCCGACGACTGCTCGATCATGGCGACTGGGAATGGAATTGATGACCTGTGTTTGAAAGTAAACGGCTATCTCTCCGAACTTTCTCGCTTCTTCACCGCAAAGTGTCTAGCCCTCTCCCCTACGAAATCCTCCGCGACCCTGTTCACAACCTGGACGAAGGAGGTCAGGCTACCGCTGGGGATTCACGTCGATGACACACCAATTCCGACGGTGAATAACCCCAAAATACTCGGAGTAACATTCGATAGCCTGCTCTCCTTCTCTGCGCACTCAACCGCTATTGTCAATAAAGTACAGAGCCACAACAAGGTTCTCAAGTCGCTAGCCGGCAGTACTTGGGGCAAAGACAAAGAAACGTTGCTGGCAACATACAAGGCAATAGGCCGGCTGGTTTTGAACTACGCAGCGCCAGTGTGGTCGCCAGGGACTAGTAGGACGCAGTGGACGATGCTACAGACGGCACAAAATACGGCACTTAGGACAGCGACGGGATGCCTCCTGATGTCGCCAGAACACCATTTGCACGGCGAGGCGCAAATGCTCCCAGTTAAGGAGCACAACATAATGCTCTGCAAGCAGTTCCTGATCGGGAGCCACAGAAGTGGCCACCCAAACAGACAGCTGCTTGCAGAGGAGCCCTCGCCTAGGCACGTCAGGAGGCATCTATATGAACTGACGGACGAAGTCCAGAGGTTCATTAAGCAACCTCTGGACCCGACAGCGTACAGACAGGCCCTGAACGGCATTCACAGGGACTCAGTCTCGAGTTATGTAGACTCTAGACCTGTGAATGCCGTCCTAGGCATACCACCCCCGGACATTGACGAGACAGAGCTTCATCTACCTCGGGAGACACGCACTACACTCGCTCAACTTCGCTCCGGCTACTGCAGCAGGTTAAACTCCTACTTGAGTAGGCTGAATGAGGATGTGCCGAACGAATGTCCGGCATGCGGAGAGACCCCACATGACTCGAACCATCTCTTCGCATGCCCGGAAAACCCGACAACCCTAACGGCCCTGTCCCTGTGGACAGATCCCACAGAAGCTGCACGCTTCCTAGGGTTGCCGTTAGTGGAACTTGACGACAACGACTGAGATACCAACCGATCTGGGCGGGGTTGTTGTAGCCGCTACAACAACAACAACAACAACAATATGCAAAAAGTGAGAATAATCTAAAAAGTAAAAAAAGTGAATTGAAATAGGAAGGAGGCAAAAAATAATTGATATAGTAAGTGTTTATTGTGCTTGTGCTTGTGTGAATGTGTTTTGTACATACATTTCCATTCATATTTGACGTTAGTTTTGTTGTTGCCATTCTTTGGACTAAAAATTTGGTTTTTTGCGTTCCTTTACTTTTCCTGTTATTCTCTTTTAGTGAGCGCATTTTGCTTACGCTCTGGCATTTTGACACTTTTCAGATTTTAGTCCAAAAAGATAAGGAATGAACGCATAAATTAAGTACAAACAAGTAATTTCGCCTTGTAAAGTCTCTCAGTAAATTAAGTTGAAAGTACGTAGTTTATCTTAAACCAACAACCAAATCACGAACAAATCAGTGTCGGATCTAATTTTATCGATAATAATCGAAAAAGTATGGTCCCATAACTGATATCAAGAATGATAGAATATAAGATTGCGCCGTCCTGGGCGTTGACATTTGTGTACCACAAGTAAACAAAGAATAGAGCGAAAAGGAGAACGAGTTGAAACTGCCAAAACAGTTCACTTTACAGTGAAAAACGTGTGTTAATTTTGCTAAATACGAAAATATTGCATTTTTCACCTAATCTATTAGAGAACAGTGAACATTTTAGTGCACTCCATTGCTTCGCAATTGAGGCTGNGACGGCTGTCGCAATTTAACACACGGCACTTCATTGTGTTAGTTTTTACGCAGTCTCCAACTCAAAAATCGCTCAAAAATTGCAATTAACACAAGTTAAACTGATTTTTCACTTATAATTCAAATTTCTTCTTCGCTGATTTGTAAACAACGGTTTATTTACAAGTTACCACAACTGTCAAAATCGGCAAAACCAAAGTAGCGGTACCACTGACGGCGCCACCTTTGTTCGCTGCACCGTGAACTGATATGTCATTGTGTTTGGACGTATTTGTTTTTAATAATCGCGCGTGGTAGTTTGTAAAATATTTCCAGAAGCTTTCTCTTTTGATCACTCATCTAAAATCTAAAAAATTACCACAAACCACTTAGAATATAAAAATATACGCAATTACTCACATTCGCGATATCTTTTGGTTAAATAAACAATAACACAGGGTTGCTACAAAGCTGTCAAGACAAATAAAGAATCGCGTGTATGAACGCACTTAATTTTGCGAGGTATTTTAAACGAAACTAAGTATTTTATGTTGGTAATGTGAACATAGTTTTGATTCCGTAATCGGGGATTACCATTCTAAAATTTTTCCGACACTTTTCCATCGACCATGCCTACATCGAGTGAAATTGTTAGATGTATCGAAAAAACCACCGATATTTTCGATGCATCGACGTTTTTTCGACATCCCTACTTCACCTCTAATTCCTACAAGTAACTGCAATGTATTCAGTGAAATTGGTACTGTATTTGCTTTTAGATTTAATTTGCAGTGGTTGTGCTTTCAGGCCACTAGTAATAATGCATGGCATTTTATCAGGAGCTGAAAAAATGGTGTTTTTGGTACAGGAAATCGAAAAGGTAAACCGGTACTTTAACAAACAGCAAATCTTTTGCATATATCGCTTTCACAAAGTGTGTTTATACCGGTGCACGGACTTACCACTTCATTGGTAGTTCTGCCTTGGGTCTACCTACATTATTTAAATGTACCATTTTTACGGCATAAATGCAGTTGGGCTCCAAATCTCAAATTAAGAATAAATATATTGGAATTGATAGAGATGATTGAGCTGAGTATAACAGTATACTTCTTTTTTTGGGAAAACAACAACAATAATTATCAAAGGTTAAAGTTCAAAATAAGCATTTTTTGAAATCAATCTCATTAAAAGGAAATTTGATTCCCTTTAATTTGGTATACGTACTTTATATACATGCTGTATAGTTCTTACAAAAATTGAATTAATGTAAAATAATTATAAAAAAGCTTACAAACCCTAAGTGCGGCCGCAGGCCGCCTATGCAGAAAGGTGTTCAGTGCCTTGTCTTCGCAACACAGAAAGATAATTCTACGTTGTGAGGGTTATAATCCCTAAGTGCGGCCGCAGGCCGCCTATGCAGAAAGGTGTTCAGTGCCTTGTCTTCGCAACACAGAAAGATAATTCTACGTTGTGAGTGTTATAATCCCTAAGTGCGGCCGAAGGCCGACTACGCAGAAAGGTGTGTTCTCTGCCAAAGGTGTTCAGTGCCTTTTCTTCGCAACACAGAAAGATAATTCTACGTTGTGAGTGTTATAATCCCTAAGTGCGGCCGAAGGCCGACTACGCAGAAAGGTGTGTTCTCTGCCAAAGGTGTTCAGTGCCTTTTCTTCGCAACACAGAAAGATAATTCTACGTTGTGAGTGTTATAATCCCTAAGTGCGGCCGAAGGCCGCCTACGCATAAAGGTGTTCTCTGCAAAAGGCGTTTTTTTTTAATAATTATTTAACATTAATTCAATTTTTGTAAGAACTATCCAACATATATGTATATAGAGTATAGAGTGTAAGAACTATCCAACATATATATAGAGTACGTATCCAAATCAAAGGGAATCAAATTTCCTATTAAATGAGATCAAAATTTTCAAGATCCATCCATTCGTTTTTAAGAAATATTGATCTCAAAAATTGCTTATTTTGAACTTTAACCTTTGATAATTTTTGTTGTTGTTGTCTGCCCAAAAAAAGAAGTATACTGTTATACTGAGCTCAATCATCTATATCGATTCCAATTTTTATTTTTTTTTTTTTTTTTGAGATTTGTAGACCAACTGCATTTGTCCCTTAAAACGTCTCCGGTTATTGTTTTATGCGAACAAAATCATTTATTCACCTTCATTTGATATATTTCGTTAATAAAACAGAGTAAACAAACTTTGCGCCTGCCAAAATTATTATAACCTCAAATCGCTGGTATTGCCACTTTATTTCACATTTCGTTTGCGCTATTACACTCAGTTTACACTACACACTTTTTTTTACTTTCGCCTAAATAAAATATTCTAACCAAAATATAAAAGCAAATTTCGCTATACCATGGCAGCGCTACTTTTATGGTTTACAGTTATTTATCGAAGCATTGATTTTGAAGGAAAAAACAGTATACCAGTAGAAAAGGTTTTTGTTGTTGTGGCTGTTAATTTGGTCCCCATAAAGGACTTGAGGGTTGCCAGCAACTGTTTTGCCGCTTTCAGGGTGCTGTTCAGCAAAATAATGTGGTGAAAAATTTTAATATCGGATATGTGGCGAGAGAAATATTGTTATGCGCTTTATAAGTAAACATGAACGCTATAAAATAGGGGTATTCTCCAAATCTTGCAAAGCCATTGCACGTAGCACGGATTGCACGGATTGCATAAATTGCAAACACACAACAAGAAAATTCATGGGAAACAACATTTCCTATCGCTGCAAAATATGCAACGTCGAAACCCATGTATATATTTTGCAAAATAGCATAGCAAGATAATAGCGACCCTGTGCTAGTTGTTTTGTTGTTGGAATTGCTACATATTTCTCTCATTCCTCTCATCTCGCTCACTTAATTTTTTTTTGCTGTCTCTTGTTATTGTATTTGATACATAATTTCGCTGCTTGCTCCCCATGCATGCTACCTCTTTGCAATGGGGTGTTCTCGTACTCTTCGAAATTTGGAATAGTATTTTTGCATTTCGTGCAATCCGTGCATCGTGCAAGACTTCGAGAATACCCCTAATGTTTTATACTTCAATACAACTAACTAGCGCTATTTTTGCAATTCGAAATGATCTTAAAAATATTTGTAGTGAAATATGTACTTTATGAGTTAAATGGAAACTATCGTATATGTAAAAATATATTCCGATTTACTTCAAATACATGATGTAAAATGTTTTTTTATATGGATTAATTTTAATAATAATATTTAGTACTTTCATCTACATTGCTTTTATTGCAAGTTTTCACGAGTGGTTGCAGTTTTCTGCAATTGTCTCTGGCCGACTATACATGCTAAAGCTAAATAATTTCACAATTTCTACACTATTAAACGTTTATATTTTAATAAAATGTGATCAATTACTTAAGAATATATAATTTTCGATCAAACTATAACACTGAATGCTTGAGAGACAATTATTTAAATCAAATGATCAATAGTGAACGCACTCGGGGCGAATTTTGGAACACGGAGCGAATTATGCATATTAACACTAAATAATTTCTAACTTTCTACCGTATTATACGTTTATATTTCAATTTAATATGATTAATTACTGAATAATATATAAACTCCGATCAAACTTCACTACTGAATGCTTGACAAACAATATTTGAATCAAAAGATCAATAGTGAACGCACTCGTAGCGAATTTTGGAACACTATATAAAATATGCATGTTACGACTAAATAATTTCTCATAAGCTTATGTTTTAATATAATATAATTATTTACTGAAGAATATATTAACTCCGATCAAACTATAGTATTAATTGTTTGACAAACTATTTAAATCAAATGATCAACAGTGAGCGCGCTCGGAGCGAATTTTGGAACACTTCATAAAATATTTACAGAGGAAGTACATTATTTGGTAGAGATCAAAATGTATTTAACAAAGTGTGATTGAATTTGACATTGCTCTCAGAAGAACCATCCTATAAAGTCAAATTGAAAAAAATTTGTATGAATTTTGAATCGTTTGTTTATATTTTTTTACATAATAGTAGCTTAAAAGAGAGCCGCACTGAGTTGTCTATAACACCTTGGGCCGTATGCATAAAAACTAAGCAATTACTTTTTCTCAGATTTTCATACCTTTCACTTAAATTTTTTTGAAAAAATTGAGTGAAAGGTCTGAAATTTTAAGAAAAAGCATTTGCTTAGGTTTTATGCATACGGCCCCTTGTTTAATACACCCATGATACAAATATTTAAAGGTAAAACCGCTTGCACAATTCGTCGGCCATCATTTACTTTTTGAAGTTTGTCTATTTTATAAAATTGAAATTTTTAGAGCAACTCAAATGCCAAATAAAGGTAAAACGAAAAACAAATAGATGAAAATACTGAAATTTTCATTTATTTGAGACATAATGAGAATGTATTTATGAGATTTGGAAAATTGAAAACATTTTTGTAATGTTAGCAAACTTTAAAAATGTTAAGGCTGCCTTTCAACGGTTTTACCTTCAGATTTTTGTACCATGAATACACCTTGGTCAAGATATCACGAACAAGTTTTTACTTAAAATCCTTAAATATGTATCTTGATTTTTTTCTGTAGAATACGTATTAATTTTTTTTTAACGAATTAAAAAAAAGGGAGGACAGTCGGATCTACGTAGCCAGAACGACCTGGATGCGCATTGAAGTCGGTTGTATTTTTTGCTTAAAATTATTTGTTATTATTGAGATACAGTTTCGCTACTATTTAGAGATTTCTCGACATACTTTTTCATATTACTGTTATTTATTATTTTTCTTATTAGTCATTTATATGTTTAGGACTTACTGTGGGTGCTTTAAGATTCATTTTGTAAATATGTATGTACATATAAAAAACAATTGCGATATTTTATTTTAAATTATGAATTTTATTCGTGCAATTTTTTGTTTAATAGTTTTGAGAACATTTTTTGGTTCTGTTGATTCTTTTATTGCATGCCTTAAACTTTTTCACTTTAAGTTATAATGTTGAAGATATGCCTTCTGCATTTGTCAAGCACTTTAGCTAGGTGCGAGAAATTTAGCATATGCGCGTAAGAGCATAGAGTAGGTATACGGCTGTGCTGCCGCGATTCTCCAACATCTTGTCAAAGGAGAAAACATATTGGTGGCGGAATCCATCGTAGTCCAATTTTTCTTAAAATCTACGAAAAAGCGATCACTGAATCTGAACTGCTATGAACGTGTGTATTCAAAGCAAGCGCTGCGTTCGTAGCTATTCGAACTTAATAGCATTTTCGTAGATTTCACGAAAAATCGGACTGCGATGGATTCTATGATAGCCTTGATTAGTTCGTGCGATTATGACTTATGGATCAATTATGGATGGGAACGGAACCTCAGTTAGGTTGCCGATGGACAGCGCCACTGAAATGAAAATGTTTTTTATTATGAATAGCAATAATTAAGTTTCATAAAGTTCAAGGTGATACAANAACCTCAGTTAGGTTGCCGATGGACAGCGCCACTGAAATGAAAATGTTTTTTATTATGAATAGCAATAATTAAGTTTCATAAAGTTCAAGGTGGTACAATTTAAAAAAAAGTTGAAAATAGAAATAAAGTATCTCAATCAAAAATTCCCGGCAGCCACAAAAACGCGCTTGCCAATATAGCAACTTAGTTGCCAGCTTTCAGTTACTAGTTTCCATCGGTAATACCATTTCAGCCACTGGCCAACCAACTGAAGTTCGGTTGTCCTCCGTAATCGACCCCTTTAAATCGGAATCGAATATGCATGCACGCTCTGCTGAACGATAAATATTTTGTAAATGTGTGCTCTGTCCGCTAACGAATTCCAGCCATGTGTGAAATATCGTATGTGAAGCCTCCGTCTGACTTAACGATTGTCAAAGGCATGCCAGAAGATGTTTCATCATATGTTTTCGGCCATCGTCTTCTTCGAGTATGTTCATCGATACCAAAAACTTTACAACCTATATGTGCCAGCAGCCTTAGTGTTTTTGCCAATGACATGGGACTATTGCACTGTTAATAACCAAATTAAGCCGCAGTTGCATTCACACGTGATATAGTAGCTAGTGTCGGCAAGCTGTGGGAATGCCCAGGAGATGGCGTTTGTTCAGCTATCGAAATCATTACACCGACGGCGGTGGGCAGTTCTGCTGGAACATATTTACCACAGCAGTGGTTGCGGCGTTTTGTTCTGCAACAATAGCCTGCAATGATGACATGTCTTATAATGTCGACGAACAAAGATATAAAATTTAAAATGACTAACCTTATTCCCGGCCGATTTAGGGATTGCAGTAGTTCTTGCAATCACCGTTGATGATGCTGTGCTTGTAACTAATAGTCTGAAAATACAAAAAAATTGCATTAATGAAATCTTATACACATCAAATAAATAAATTTCAATAATTTGTTTACCATTTCACAAACCGAATTACCAAGAAATAGAAACTCACCGCGATGCGATACAGAAATAAAAACCAACAGGGCTGCATTTTCTTGGTAAACAACACAAGCGCTCAAAGCAAACTGATCCGCAAAATTATTTTGTGAAAAATAATAGTTGAAAAGAGTTTCTACACATGATTATCACATTAAATCATAAGTGGAAATTATTGTGATTATTTTTAGTTGCATATAATTGAATTACCTTAGACATTTTTTTAAATGTTTTCTAATCATTCTTTTGGGACGCAAAAGCAACCATGCGCTCAATTTCTTGTGGGGAAATTTGGTCCCCATAAAGGACTTTCACCACGAAACAGCTACAAAAACAAAAACCTTTTCTACTGGTATACTGTGTTGTCAACTTCTTTTTAGTAACAAAATAATCTATATTAGGTTGATAAAACCATGATAAAAACATTACAAGGTAAAATCATTGAGAGGCAGTCTGACGTTTGCGCCTACATTATAATTTTAAAATTCGTACTCAAGCTCACACACAAATTCTCATTTTTAATCTCAAACAACAACAATTGTGAACAATTTCATTTTTTTATTTTCAATTTTATATGATTTTAAAATGTTTGCAAACGTCAGAAAAATATCATGGCCGACGAATTGAGAGAATGGTTTTACCTTCTAATGTTTTTATCATGGATAAAACTATGTGTTTGTTTAATAACTAATTTAAATTATATATTTTAATAGGGCTGCAATTTAGTTTGGCATCCCCGGAGTTCCGCAGTAAGGTAGCTATGGAACGGTAGAGGGAGTTGTCCTGATTGCAAATATATATACTTCTAGCCGCAGCAGGCTTATAGTTTTTAAGTTATTTGTTGTTAAAGTTTGTAAATTGAACTAAGCTCTCGGCGGTATTTCTCACAATAAACACTATTTATTTATTTATTTATTTATTTGTTACAGTCTTACGACCTAATAATACAACTATGATATTCGTACATATGTATATGAATTTTAATGTTCTTATTGCGAATTATGTATACAATAACTATATATATTATATTACGTATGTCTATATTAGGCCGCATGTATAAAAATATGCAATTGCCCCTTCCAAAAAGTTCCGACCTTCCACTTCAATTTATTTGAATAATCGAGTACAAGGTCGGAAATTCCCAGAAAACACAATTGCAGTTCCCAATCATACGGCAGAGCAGGAAATTAGGCAAGTGGTCTGAAGAAACAAGTTCCAGGCCATATTGTTAGGGCAGTTGGAAAGGACTAGTTTCCAATCTGCACCTTCCCTTCTCATATCATTGCCACAATTGTTATTGTTATTGTTCTCATATTATTGCTTCAGTTATTAGGGCAGTTGGAAAGGACTAGTTTCCAATCTGCACCTTAACTTCTCACATTGTTTCTTCAGTTGTTAGGGCAGTTGAAAAGCACTAGTTTCCAATCTGCACCTCTCTTCTCGTATTGCTGCTTCAGTTGTTAGGGCAGTTGGAAAGCACTAGTTTCCAATCTGCACCTTTACTTCTCATATTGTAGCTTCAGTTATTTAGGCAGTTGGAAAGGACTAGTTTCCAATGTGCACCCTCACTTCTCATATTGTTGGTTCGGTTCGATGAGGATTTCCGATGTTATACACGATGTCTGAATGAACTAGATCCAGAGCAGCACTGTTTGATAGGGTAGGAGGACGGTGCTTCGGGGATTGGTGTTTCGACTCTGTCAAGATTTGCAGATTCAGCAAGCTGTCTGCGTGGATTGGATCCAGAGCAACCCGGCCGGATGGAAAGCATTTGTTTCCATGCCGAGCTTCTATCTGATATGTAGTGTTCGACAGTGATCAAGTAATGATCTCTGGAAGCTGGCAATGCTTTCACAATTTCTTGTTTGTGGCGGTAGTTCGTTAAAACACTTTAATCCTTTGTAGAATATGTTCATTTTATCCACTTCTGTCCTATATAACGGCAATCTAAAGCTATTATTTTCCCTGAGTATGTATGAATGAGTTTCATTTATATATCTGAGATTGTCGCTCAGGTAGTCCGGCAACCGACCATTCTTTATATTGAATACGAATTTCATGGCGTCATAAAAAATTTGCTGCTTAACACTCAGCCAGTTCATATCGGCGAGCATCTCTCGTGTGGGTGCATCGTGACGCTTATTCAGTATAAATCGCATTGCTCTGTTTTGCCTTTTTTGTAGCTTGTCGATTTGTGTATCGCTTGCCATGAAAAAAATCGTTGGACAATATATGAAGTGTGGTTCTATTATGGACCGTACACTAGTGTTTTATATCTTCTTCCTAGGTACTTACATGATCTTTTCATGAGACCATTTTTTTAGCAATTTATTTACTGCATAGTCAACATGCTCATCGAATTTTAACTTATTATCAATGTATATACCTAGGTATTTAATGATTTTTACCTCCACGAGATTTCATCTCTGATTTTTAAGCTATAGTTGAATGAGTTCGCATTAGCCACCCTAGATAAGACCATGAACTGTGTCTTTTTCACATTCACTTCAAGTTTGTTTAAACATAACCATTTATATATAGAGTCAAGATCTTCCTGCATCTCAGATATGGCATTTGGTAAATTTCTGTCACTGATGGTTAGAAGCGTATCATCCGCGAACAGTTTTATTTTACAGTATTTCAGTATGTACACACTTCGGAAAAATAGTTGCATTAAAACCCTGCACAATGAAATATAAACATATTTTTTGCATTTATGATGTATTTTTAGTAAATTAAGTAAGTTTTGATAATTAACACGCACTTATATATGTATACGCACATTGTGAATACAAAACTGTTGATTCAACCATGGTTTCACACTGACATTAGAAGAGTGCTGCCACATCTACGAAAATAACAATAAAAGAGAATAGTTCTTACCGTACCCGTTTTCCCGTTCAGCGTTGAATTTATAGTTGAGTTATATAGGACAGAAGTGGATAAAATGAACATATTCTACAAAGGATTAAAGTGTTTTAACGAACTACCGCCACAAACAAGAAATTGTGAAAGCATTGCCAGCTTCCAGAGATCATTACTTGATCACTGTCGAACACTACATATCAGATAGAAGCTCGGCATGGAAACAAATGCTTTCCATCCGGCCGGGTTGCTCTGGATCCAATCCACGCAGACAGCTTGCTGAATCTGCAAATCTTAACAGAGTCGAACCACCAATCCCCGAAGCACCGTCCTCCTACCCTATCAAACAGTGCTGCTCTGGATCTAGTTCATTCAGACAGCGTGTATAACATCGGAAATCCTCATCGAACCGAACCAACAATATGAGAAGTGAGGGTGCACATTGGAAACTAGTCCTTTCCAACTGCCCAAACAACTGAAGCTACAATATGAGAAGTAAAGGTGCAGATTGGAAACTAGTGCTTTCCAACTGCCCTAACAACTGAAGCAGCAATACGAGAAGAGAGGTGCAGATTGGAAACTAGTGCTTTTCAACTGCCCTAACAACTGAAGCAATAATATGAGAACAATAACAATAACAATTGTGGCAATAATATGAGAAGGGAAGGTGCAGATTGGAAACTAGTCCTTTCCAACTGCCCTAACAATATGGCCTGGAACTTGTTTCTTCAGACCACTTGCCTAATTTCCTGCTCTGCCGTATGATTGGGAACTGCAATTGCGTTTTCTGGGAATTTCCGACCTTGTACTCGATTATTCAAATAAATTGAAGTGGAAGGTCGGAACTTTTTGGAAGGGGCAATTGCATATTTTTATACATGCGGCCTAATATAGACATACGTAATATAATATATATAGTTATTGTATACATAATTCGCAATAAGAACATTAAAATATATCATATACATATCATAGTTGTATTATTAGGTCGTAAGACTGTAACAAACAAATAAATAAATAAATAAATAAATAGTGTTTATTGTGAGAAATACCGCCGAGAGCTTAGTTCAATTTACAAACTTTAACAACAAATAACTTAAAAACTATAAGCCTGCTGCGGCTAAAAGTATATATATTTGCAATCAGGACAACTCCCTCTACCGTTCCATAGCTACCTTACTGCGGAACTCCGGGGATGCCAAACTAAATTGCAGCCCTACTAAAATATATATATAATTTAACTTAGTTATTAAAAAAACACATAGTTTTATCAACCTAAGATAGATTATTTTGTTACTAAAAAGAAGTTGACAATACAGTATACCAGTAGAAAAGGTTTTTGTTTTTGTAGCTGTTTCGTGGTGAAAGTCCTTTATGGGGACCAAATTTCCCCACAAGAAATTGACGCATGGTTGCTTTTGCATCCCAAAAGAATGAATATTAGAAAACATTTAAAAACAAGTAAGAAAGGCTAAGTTCGGGCGGAGCCGAACATTAAATACCCGGCGCAAGTATTAAATATATGTTTTTTCACCCTTCCGAAACCTTCCGCTAGATGGTAAGCCGAGTTGTAACAATTTTAAGTAAATTAGCGTCCTTCAATTTCGAAATATTGAAGTTTCAAGCATTTCTTAAATTTACCGTTATATGAGAATCGGCCGTTATATTAGTCCGATTTCAATAATTTTCAACGTTTTGCTAACACGTGGCAAGTACAATAACCATACCGAGTTTGGTACAAATTGGTAGAACGGTTACCGGTATACTTATATGTGATCATAAGTGGGCGGTGCCACTCCCATTTTCCAAAATTTTACCATAAACGTATTTCTTGGTAAAGAATTGTTGCAAGCATCAATTTTGAAAAAATTAGCTTCAATATTTAATGATTTATCGAAGATTTTGTATTTCTCTAAATTACCGTTATATGGGATGTGGGCGTGGTTATTGTCCGATTTTAAAAAGTTTCGGCGGTTTTTTATGCTGTACCAAGGCCATCAACTGTGCCAAGTTTGGAAGAAATTGGTGTAGCGGTTACCAAGATATACACATGTAACCATAAGTGGGCGTGGCTACGCCCATTTTCCAAAAATTTATAATATTCTTATTTTTCGTCTAAAACTTATTATAA
>NW_016157511.1:184995-190312 GCF_001687245.7 Rhagoletis zephyria | reverse complement strand
AACCTACCTTGGATTAAGGGAAACCTACATACCAAATTTCGTTGAGATATCTCAATTTTTGCTCGAGTTATCGTGTACACGGACAGACGGACAGACGGACAGACGGACGGACAGACAGACATGGCTTAATCGATTTCTTTTTTCATCCTGATCATTTATGTATACATTTGTCTATATCTATCTCGATTCCTTTTGGCTGTTACAAACAACCGTTACGTGAACAAAATTAATATACCCTTGTGCACAAGTGCGCTCGGGTATAAAAAGTCTTAAGGTAATACAATTATATGCAACTAAAAATAATCACAATAATTTGAACTTATTATTTAATGTGATAATCATGTGTAGAAACTCTTTTCAACTATTATTTTTCACAAAATAATTTTGCCGATCAGTTTGCTCTGAGCGCTTGTGTTGTTTACCAAGAAAATGCAGCCCTGTTGGTTTTTATTTCTGTATCGCATCGCGGTGAGTTTCTATTTCTTGGTAATTCGATTCGTGAAATGGTAAACAAATTATTGAAATTTATTTATTTGCTGTGTATAAAATTTCATTAATGCAATTTTTTTGTATTTTCAGACTATTAATTACAAGTACAGCATCATCAACGGTGATTGCAAGAACTACTGCAATCCCTGCGGTTTTTCCTCTTGGTAAATGCGTTCTGGTCGTGACCAAGGGTGGTCTCCCAAATCGGCCGGGAATAAGGTTAGGCTTTTTAAATTTTACATCTTTGTTCGTCGACATTATATGACATGTCATCATTGCAGGCTATTGTTGCAGAACAAAACGCCGCAACCACTGCTGTGGTAAATATGTTCCAGCAGAACTGCCCATCGCCGTCGGTGTAATGATTTCGATAGCTGAACAAACGCCATCACCTGGGCATTCCCACACCTTGCCGACACTAGCTATTATATCACTTGTGAATGCAACTGCGGCTTAATTTGGTTATTAACAGTGCAATAGTACCATGTCATTGGCAAAAACACTAAGGGCTGCTGGCACATATAGGTTGTAAAGTTTTTGGTATCGATGAACTTACTCGAAGAAGACGATGGCCGAAAACATATGATGAAACATCTTCTGGCATGCCTTTGACAATCGTTAAGTCAGACGGAGGCTTCACATACGATATTTCACACATGGCTGGAATTCGTTAGCGGACAGAGCACACATTTACAAAATATTTATCGTTCAGCAGAACGTGCATGCATATTCGATTCCGATTTTATGGGTCGATTACGGAGGACAACCGAACTTCAGTTGGTTGGCCAGTGGCTGAAATGGTATTACCGATGGCAACTAGCAACTGAAAGCTGGCAACTAAGTTGCTATATTGGCAAGTGCGTTTTTGTGGCTGCCGGGAATTTTTGATTGAGATATATTATTTCTTTTTTCAACTTTTTTTTTAAATTGTACCACCTTGAACTTGATGAAACTTAATTATTGCTATTCATAATAAAAAACATTTTCATTTCAGTGGCGCTGTCCACCGGCAACCCAACTGAGGTTCCGTTCCCATCCATAATCGAGCCATAAGTCATAATCACACGAACTAATCAAGGCTATCATAGAATCCATCGTAGTCCGATTTTTCGTGAAATCTACGAAAATGCTATTAAGTTCGAATAGCTACGAACGCAGCGCTTACTTTGAATACACACGTTCATAGCAGTTCAGATTCAGTGATCGCTTTTTCGTAGATTTTAAGAAAAATTGGACTACGATGGATTCCGCCACCAATATGTTTTCTCCTTTGACAAGATGTTGGAGAATCGCGGCAGCACAGCCGTATACCTACTCTATGCTCTTACGCGCATATGCTACATTTCTCGCACCTAGCTAAAGTGCTTGACAAAGGCAGAAGGCATATCTTCAACATTATAACTTAAAGTGAAAAAGTTTAAGGCATGCAATAAAAGAATCAACAGAACCAAAAAATGTTCTCAAAACTATTAAACAAAAAATTGCACGAATAAAATTCATAATTTAAAATAAAATATCGCAAATTGTTTTTTATATGTATATACATATTTACAAAATGAATCTTAAAGCACCCACAGTAAGTCCTAAACATATAAATGACTAATAAGAAAAATAATAAATAACAGTAATATGAAAAAGTATGTCGAGAAATCTCTAAATAGTAGCNCAAATTGTTTTTTATATGTATATACATATTTACAAAATGAATCTTAAAGCACCCACAGTAAGTCCTAAACATATAAATGACAAATAAGAAAAATAATAAATAACAGTAATATGAAAAAGTATGTCGAGAAATTTCTAAATAGTAGCGAAACTGTATCTCAATAATAAATAATTTTAAGCAAAAAATACAACCGACTTCAATGCGCATTCAGGTCGTTCTGGTTACGTAGATCCGACTGTCCTCCCAATGAAATATAAACATATTTTTTACATTTATGATGTATTTTTAGTAAATTAAGTAAGTTTTGATAATTAACACGCACTTATATATGCATACGCACATTGTGAATACAGAACTGTTGATTCAACCATGGTTTCACACTGACATTAGAAGAGGGCCGCCACATCTAAGAAAATAACAATAAAAGATAATAGTTTTTATCGTACCCGTTTTCCCGTTCAGCGTTGAATTAGTAGTAAAGGAGGGTATGGGGTCATATTCCCCATTAAAAAGTTTGGCATAAGTAAAGAATACCCACCGTTTCGATAGAGAAAAACGAGGAACGGGGTTTAATAGAGTTTTAAATGCTGAGACATAATAGACATCACTGGGGGCGCCAGCCCCAGGTTTACCACTCTGAAAGGGAATTCTAGTTACCTCATCCTTTCCCAAGGTTACATCACAGCGTATTCTTACGATGTATTTGCCTATCGCATCGCATTTCTCTTTCGCATCGCATTACAGAGTAGCCCCCCTGGTGTTATTGTACTTCAAAGTACACAAATGTAGAAAACGTACATCGATAATTTGATAAATAATGCAAATTTTTAATAAAAAATCGCGCGATTTTTTATTAAACATTTTGTTGTTGTTGTTGTAGCGGCTACTGAGCCCCGTTCGGGACGGTTCATCCATCATCGTTGTCGTCTATTTCAGCTAAGGGGAGGCCCAGGAAGTATGCGACTTCCACAGGGGCTGTCCATAGGGACAGGGGCGTTAGCTGAGTGGGATTCTCAGGGCATGTGAAGAGGTGCCGGGAGTCATGTGGCGACTCTCCACATGCCGGGCATTGGTTGGGCACATCCTCGTTGATTCTGCTCAGGTAGCTGTTGAGCCTGCTGCAATAGCCAGAGGGAAGTTGGGCTATTGTTGTGCGGGTCTCCCGAGGCAGACAAAGTTCTGTCCCGTCCACGTCCGGTGGTTGTGTGCCTAGAACGGCATTCACAGGGCGGGAGTCTACATTACTTGAGACTGATTCCCTGTGAATGCCGTTGAGGCCCTGTCGGTAGGTTGTCGGGTCCAGAGGTTGTTTAATATACCTCTGGACTTCGTCTGTCAGTTCGTAAAGATGCCTCCTGACGTGCCGTGGCGAGGGCTCTTCCGCGAGCAGTTGNACTGCTTGCAAAGCATTAAGTTATGCTCCTTTACCGGGATATTAAACATTTTCGCCTGCGGCGCTTTTTCCATAAAAATCAATACTTCGATAAATAATGAAAATTTTTACATATAAATATAATATACATATAAACCATAATATTGTGTATTTTTACTCTTGCCTGCGGTGTTTTTTTAAACCATATTTTAAAAAATGAAACTTTGTAATAAAAAATCGCGCGATTTTCGCCTCCGGCGCTTCTAATTTTTTTTTATATGTTGGGGGTGTTTAACCCCATAACCTCCTTTACTACTAATTCAACGCTGAACAGGAAAACGGGTACGATAAAAACTATTTTCTTTTATTGTTATTTTCTTAGATGTGGCAGCACTCTTCTAATGTCAGTGGGAAACCATGGTTGAATCAACAGTTCTGTATTCACNAAAACTATTTTCTTTTATTGTTATTTTCTTAGATGTGGCAGCACTCTTCTAATGTCAGTGTGAAACCATGGATGAATCAACAGTTCTGTATTCACCTCAGTATACCCAGTAAACAAACTTAGATATTTTTTGATTTGCTTGACCTTGGTTTGTCGGCCCAAACAGGAATCTTTATTTACGGTTGATGGATAGCTCGTTTCCAATGGATGGTGGCAAAAAAGTGGCTGACTTACGTGTAATGATTTTGTATTACCGGCTTATGGTGACTCACTTGCTGTCAAATGAATAGTCCAGATTTGATGCTTACAACTTCTTTATTCTACGCAACAAAATGGCTGGGGATTTGCCGGAAGGAATGTGACGGCACCTTTTGCCTCTATTAATTTCCACTGAGGGGTGAGTATCGATTCCCCGAATGTTGCCAGCTTTTAATACCAGCTTTTAATCCACTTTAATTACTTGGTTGTAATTCCGTTGTTGCGAGGGCTGATGAGTGTGGTTCGCTCCGTGTCCAATTCCAAAACGAAATATATTTTTCTAGTCTCGTGGTATGTGATCACCGATTCTTTTATCGTATGTCAGTGTCTATCCCGATATGATGGTTCGTGTCTTGAATAACTATTGGTTACGTACATTCATCTGGCAATCCCCCCCATTTTGAAGTTTAGCTTTGACAGTTTTGTTATGTTTACATTTCTTATAATCGTTCTTATGTCTATTATTTGGGCAATAAAAAAAAATAGATCATTATCCCCCTCTCATCTTCAGCGACACGTCAACAAAAAAAATGTGGAGCGTTTGGTAGGGATATGAGAATGGTGGTTCGAATGCGATTCACAGGCTGTGGTTTGATCGACGTTAGACCTTACATCGAAATTGTTCTACCTGATCTTCATCAACCCCATCCTGACTCGTTCAGTTCGCCTTTAAGCGCATATGTATGTACAAATGTTCCGTCTTTCGTATTTAGTTTCAGTACGCATTACATAAGCTACGGTAGATGAAAGGCATTGGTAAATGATTTGGTTATGAATCTTTTCTTGTTTGCTTTGATCGATTTTCTAGCAATGTTCTGAGGATATAATATAACAAAACTAAACTTAATCAATAATATTCCAGCCGGGTACCCTCTAATGAGGCAGGATCAATGGAGTATGGAATGTACTGAATGAGTTAACGTGTTGTGATTAAATCGGCGGAATAATTGCCAAGCACTCGTTGTTTAGCATCGATCAGTTCATATGAATTTGAACCAAGCTTCCGTGAAACATAGGCTCTAATTTTTGGTGGGGCTAGTTTTTGTGCATAGCCCTCTCCGGCCACGGACTGTTTAGGATTGGGAAT
>NW_016157511.1:180214-184200 GCF_001687245.7 Rhagoletis zephyria | reverse complement strand
TTTGCCGTTTTGGGCCGTGCAAATTCAACAATCGCTCGAATACGAGATGGATTCGCAGATAAACCCTCTTGAGACAAAACGTAGCCCAGGAGTTCCAATCGTTTACAACAAAAATTCGATTTGGATGTTGAGATGGTCAAGCCGGCCCAGCTAGACGTTTTGCAACAATAGCCAATATCTTAACGTGTTCTTCAAACGTCGAAGTGCAAATTATAAAATCATCCACATATGCGAATGTATGTGGAACCAAATCACGGAAAATTTTATCAATGAGAATGGCTAATGTGGCGGGTGAATTTCTCCACCCCATCGTCATGCGACAAAAGCGGTTTTCAGTTGACTCGATTTTGCCAAAGGAATTTGAAAGAAAGCTTGAGACAGATCAACACTGGTTAGGTATTTAGCTGACTTTAGTCGTGCTAAAATTTGGTTAGTGTCCGTAATTGGATAGGCATTTGGAATGGTAACTTTATTCAGCTCTCGCGTCCAAGCACACGCGACAAGTTCCGTCTTTCTTCTTTACAGCCAGAATTGGTGACCGCCAAGGGCTTTCTTCGATGGTCATAATGATGTCACGACTACGCATTTTATCCAATTCGGCTTGAACTTGTTCATTCACAGATGGCGATACTGGATACTGGCGTTTCATGACGGGTTTTGCATCACCCGTATCAATTACGTGTTCGATCTGATTAGTGACGTTTAAAGGACCAGACTCAGGAGTTGGATTAAAAAGTCTGAGAACGGCGTCCAACATTTGTCTTTGATCTGGGGTGAGATTATGTGGAAGGCTGACACTCGTTATTTTTGGGGTATCTAGTTCATTACTCATAGAAGATACCTGAGCTTGTTCTTTCCCACTCCCTGGTGGCTGATTACAAAAATTAATAAATTTATCCGCCGTAACCATTTCGACTTTAGCGGATGCAACTTTTTTCAGTATCACCTTTGGCTGTATGCTTTAAAAATCGTTGAACTTTCTCTTGGTTTTGCACCAGTTCGAAAAAGAAGGCCTCAAGGAATGTCCGTCCCATAATTGGTTGTTTCAGTGAGATAGGTACGACAAGAGTTGGCACCAGTCGGGTAAGACTACCGACCGTATATAATACATCCACTTTACCAATGGCCTTAAATGAAATCGAATTATCGGCAAGACCAATGTAGGTTTTGGAAGGTTGAACTGCCCCCTTCTGTACTTCTCATAAAATGTTTGTGAAATGACTGTGACTTCGGCTCCACCATCGAGTAAAACCGTATGAGAAAGGTTGTTAACCATAACCGTGAGATAATCGCGACAATCGTTCGGAATGTTATATGTCAAACTTTTCTCTGAGATAAAGAAAACATCGCGGAGTCGTGGTTGGTTAACTTGATTGACTGCGTCTTGCTGGTTAGTAGGGGCTGGAGCTGAAGTAGGTTTGGTAATTGGGGTTGTTCGTTCGGAACATTTAGTTGATGGTTCTTTGCCATCCCTTTGA
The DNA here is from genome assembly GCF_001687245.7 of Rhagoletis zephyria. Taxonomy (NCBI): domain Eukaryota; kingdom Metazoa; phylum Arthropoda; class Insecta; order Diptera; family Tephritidae; genus Rhagoletis; species Rhagoletis zephyria. The sequence continues at coordinate 182,722 of NW_016157511.1, read as the reverse complement.
ATTTGATTAGATTCATTAAGAATCAGAGTAGAATTATTATTGGAATTCGTTACTGAAGATTTGTCGATTTGTAGAGGGACTTCGGTCGAATGAGGATTGTTAGAGACAGTGGATTTAGAAATGGTTGTGGATTCACTATTCCCAATCGACTCCCTTACGCGTTTTTTGAACACGGGCATTGATCAGACGTAACCCCCGGTCGTGTACATTTGTAGCATATCACCTCTATTCGGTTGGGTTCGACACTTTTTGAAGTGATGGCCCCACACGAGACATTTTGCACATCGTGGTCCCGTTCATCCAGACCAGAGGAATTACCCTGCAACTGGAATGTCAAGTCATCGATATGTTTCAGCAGTGTTTGCGAACGTGGATCGAATTTAATCTGTGCATATGACTTTATTGAGGAAACGAGCACGAAGTTTCGTGCAAAAATCTTGATAATCTCCGAAGTTTCTCAGTTCGGTGAAGTACCATTGTCGAGCGGCCCCGTGAGTGTGGGCACCAAACGCGTAACCAATTCGTGGTCGGGTACTCCAATCTTATATCGAAATGAGCCAATAATAGCCAAATAATCTTCAACCGATAGAAATTTTTCGTTCACATGAACGCCATCGAATTGAGCACGTTCCATCCATAATGGTAAGCCCCTGAATTTCCTATCCATTGCATCCGCTTGGGCAGATTCGTCGAATAAAGTGGCTCGATTTGGTCGTGGTTGTGGTGGACCGGATAGCGAATAATTCGGATATAAATGAGATGGTTGATTAATTGGTTCTTGGATATGTGACGTTCTAAGACCACGGTAGGTATTGATCGTTTGAGTTTGTAAGGTTGAAGGACCACCCAAAGAACNAGTATCATTTGATGAAGACGACGCTAAGGTGTTAACACCTCGTTCGCCTCTGTTCCCGATATACTCTCTCACATATTTCCAACTCATTCATTTGGTGTATGGCATGGGATTTTATCAACCATGGTTGGCCAACGTAAGCAGATATTTTCCCATAGAACCGGCGCTGGATATAGGTTATATAACTCCCCTTCGATCTGTCGCTGTTCGCGTCTCAAATAAGTTGCATCGAGAANTCCATCCATAATGGTAAGCCCCTGAATTTCCTATCCATTGCATCCGCTTGGGCAGATTCGTCGAATAAAGTGGCTCGATTTGGTCGTGGTTGTGGTGGACCGGATAGCGAATAATTCGGATATAAATGAGATGGTTGATTAATTGGTTCTTGGATATGTGACGTTCTAAGACCACGGTAGGTATTGATCGTTTGAGTTTGTAAGGTTGAAGGACCACCCAAAGAACCATGCGGAGGATCCACCGAGGGTGGTATCCAGGTATGATTCCAGGTCGTTGGCATGGTTTGGTTCATATCACGAACGTCAGGAATTTGTGTCTGCAACTGAATCCGATCACGGATCATTTGCTGTTGCATCTGTGTTTGGGCTCTCAGCAACTCAGACACCATTACAGACAGTTGGTGTAATGAGGGTGTTCGTTCCGTTCCGCCTGACACTGAATTGAGAACGGCTGGTTGAGCATTTGAATTAACCGTACTGGTGGTCGGGGTATACCGTGGTTCAGTTGCCTGAACCTAAGTCGGTATATTCTGGTTTGGAATCGAATCTGGTATGGTTAAGGGTAAATATTGTGATGGAACAGTATTTTGAGTTGAACTCATCGTTCCCCGTTCGTTCTCAAAACCATGGAACGTCGAGTTCAAACTTAATTGGGGATCGCACGTCGGGATTCCCGTATTCGGTGAAGACATCCGAAGCTCACGAATCTTCGACTGAAATTTTCCGATCAGATCTGCCTGGCGTGACGCCGACTCGGGTTTTAACTTCAACCGAGCGGTTCGATAACAATAAAGTATCATTTGATGAAGACGACGCTAAGGTGTTAACACCTCGTTCGCCTCTGTTCCCGATATACTCTCTCACATATTTCCAACTCATTCATTTGGTGTATGGCATGGGATTTTATCAACCATGGTTGGCCAACGTAAGCAGATATTTTCCCATAGAACCGGCGCTGGATATAGGTTATATAACTCCCCTTCGATCTGTCGCTGTTCGCGTCTCAAATAAGTTGCATCGAGAATGGGAAACAATTCCATGTTCAAAGACTCAAATACCAAGTTGTAAATTGCGATTATTAAAAAAAGTCCGTGCTATTAAAGTCTATGTTATAAGATGATGGTACTTGATTTAAAATCAGTACAGTATTTACTTCAGTTTATTATTTATTATTATTATTATCTTATTCTATGAGTATGTCGTTTTGAATATCCACTTTCAAAGATAATGCGGCATAAATCGATCACTATTTGAATATCGCTTTAAATCTAATTAGTTACACAAAAAATTCACGCTCAATTGGTTGCATATCTCATGTGATTTTCGGTCCAAAATTTTTTTTAATATTATACCGAACGTGGGCTGAGAATGGCGTTTAACGCACTAGCTCGAATCTTTTTATGGACCAAGTTGTTTGCT
>NW_016157511.1:154382-178970 GCF_001687245.7 Rhagoletis zephyria | reverse complement strand
TATGCATTATTTCGGTTTTTTTCATATGCATTATTTCGTATGCACAGTTTCCATATGCACAATTTCAGGGTGCCCTTGCGAGGGCTGATGAGTGTGGTTCGCTCCGTGTCCAATTCCAAAAAGAAATATATTTTTCTAGCCTCGTGGTATGTGACCACCGATTCTTTTATCGTATGCCAGTGTGGGCGTTTTCATAGTGGCCATGTCAATTCGTGTCTATACTGATATAATGGTTCGTGTCTTGAATAACTATTGGTTACGTACATTCATCTGGCAATCCCCCCCATTTTGAAGTTTAGCTTTGACAGTTTTGTTATGTTTACATTTCTCATAATCGTTCTTATGTCTATTATTTGGGCAATAACAAAATAATAGATCACATTCCTCCTCTTCTTCACAAGTATAATCGATAAACTAAGTTGGGCACTAAAAAGTTATAGGTTTAATCCGAGATTATTTTATAATTATAATTTTGTATGGGTAATCCCGTTTTCTAATTACAGGCGATTCAGTCACATACAAACACATGTAGGTTAGGTTAAAAATTAATCATTAAAATCACTTAATTTTATTTATTTTTTCATTTCGCTGATTTAAATTTTTTTTATTCATTTTCACTTTTAACTCTTTTAATACATGAAATTATCGGTGTTATTGATAAAATATGTAATTGTGACTCAAGGGCGTTAAAATATCTTGAAAACACCGCATCGCCGCTCTTTTTGAGCTTGTAGTTTGAGCATTTCTATTTGTATATGGCTCATTCTACGGTGACGGGTGTGACATTCCAACTCACATTTTAAGGCTTAATTCTTAAACTGTAATATAAAACTCTTTAAAACGAGTATTTCTTAATAGGTTTCCGAGGTATACACAATGCCTAGAATAAAAATATCAAAAACAATTTAATCCAAACGAGTTATATGAACTTTAGTCCCTGTAACGGGTGTGACGAGTACGCAAACCAAATTAGCTACTACTTACTTGTATCAGATTTTTTCTGATAATTATGTCTTCTGCTTATGGTTTTAAATAGTTCGTTGTATAGTTAAATAAACATTTTCAACATTTACGCCAAACTTGCTTACCTCTATTGGAAATTATAGATAATATGCTCCAAATTCAACTGTGACGGGTGTGATAAGTTGAGTATGAATACACCAATACACATTATTAGACAACTGAACTAACTTTATTTCTCAAAAAATTGGAATTTACGAACATATAAAATATTCTACCACCTAAAGACGAGATAATCCTTGATCGGACTCTTCATATCCACTGTCTGTATGAGTCATTGTAAAGTACCTTATTTTTTATAGTACTACACTTTTAATGAAGCTGTTACCTGTCAAACAGTATGTGATGCTGTCTTTTTATCCGTGACAGCATAGCTTAAGTTTTTCGAGCAACATATCTTTATGATTAGTTTTATCATCGGTTATGACAAACAGATATTTAATACATTTCAGATTAGCAGATGAGTAACGGTATCAGTCCCTGGCCGAATTTATTAAAATTTGTAAAAATTTAAATTGTGACGGGTGTGACCAACATAATCGTTTTTTTTTTGTAAAATGAGTGCATATATTTAAAATCAATTCGCACATATTCGTCTGTGTCATAGCGTTACTTTCGTCAGCTTTTTTACACTGTCCAATTTGTATTTTCCTTCAAAAAGTAACTATTTTGTGTATTTTGTGACGGGCGTGACATTAAAATATGCTTTGATTCAATATATAATAAAATTAAAAATTTAGTACTTTCCCGAAAAACTTGAAAATTACACTGTTACAATGCTGACGAATTTTTCTCTCCATTGACCGTTTAAATAGTGCAAAAAAGACAACCGACCAAGAAAATCAGTCTTGTCAATTTTGAAAAAAATGTACAACCTAATTTTGAAAAAACTGTACAACCTAAAGTAAAAAACAATATCTGATTTTGAGCTAAATTTCGAAATTTTGGCATTTAGTCTTGAAAGTTAGATTTATTTACTCTTACTTACTAGAAATAATTCACTCAAATTCTTAAGTTTATATTCGTCTCATTCGGTATCGATTATCGTGAAATGAGCCATTTATTCTTAAATTTTGTTTTTCTATTAGGAATTTAATCTGTGGTTCTTCTTCACCTGTCGCTAGGTTTACGTTAAAGTCATGAATACATATAACATACCATCTTTTGTAATATCTTTGTAAGCTTTTTGATCGAGTTTTTTGTTATATGTTGTTATTGTTGTGGGCTGGTCCATCTAATTTTCCATGTGCAAACACTTTTTCCACTTTTTTCCCACTTCTTTGCCCAACGTTTCGCTAACTACCTTAAAGCTCAATTATGCAAGACATAGGGCTGGCTTCTCCAACTCAACTTGACTTAGTTTAGCCACTTTTTGGACTTAAGTCAAAAGTTACACAGCTTATTCTTGACTAAGTCAAGAAAATTGACTTAACTTAGTTAAGTTGAGTTGGAGAAACCAGCCCTTAGACTTCACTTGACTTACCTACTTATGAACGATTACCCTGCGTGCCATCTATTGATTTTTCGCTTTTTTTTAATTCTCAGCATTTGTATTTGTACACGCAAAATTATAAACGTTTAATTTGTTTGGGGTAGAATTGGATAAAAATTACTATTGAAATAAATGTACGTATTTAAGTTTGTTTTTCGATAGCCAAAATAATTGTATTTATACAAAAAAATAATTGTTGTAGGCATATTTGGAGGATATTTATTAAAATTTAGTAGCATGATTCTCTCACGGCTCTCTTTGCACTTCGAAATTTAACTTAGGAATCAAAAATCGATTGTGTTCTCCAAGTTTCTAAGTGAAGTTGTTTTTTTGGGTAACTACATACACGCGCTGCTGATTTCCCAGATATATAATTTTAAAGTCAAGTCAAGTCCGAGTCTTGCATAACAGAGCTTTTAGCATTATCAGGGGGGATTATGTACACTTAGATTAAATTTGGCTCACATAAATGCACATACATACATATAAAATATTAAAACGTTGAATACATTGGAAAACATAAAAAACATTGCTACCATCTTTTGTTTGCAAAATGGGAAGCTATATTCATTTGCTCGGCATTTCCTCTTAAGGCCGGTCCACATAGAACTTTCGCGTTGGGTTTGACGTTGGCGTTGGTTTGACAGAACGCACGTTAAAACTATGCTTGCTACAATGAACGCTTGGCAGCGAATGCTGGGGCAACTAAATTAACATACTAACGACAGATAAATTAATATTTCATATCAATAATTGCATTAGAAACGATATTTCTTGCCCGTACTTGATTAAAAAGGAAAAATATTTCACATAATTTTATTTATTTGCAACAGCTGACGAGCGACGCACGCAAAAAGTTGAGAGTTGGCCATCTTTTTGCTTTGTGTTGGCGTGAGCGTTGCCGAATTTGGGCTTTGTGGACGGCTGCATTTGAATTCATGTATTCATAGTCAGCTGTTGAAGCGACGCCAACGCCAACGCAACGCTAAAGTTCTATGTCTGGCATGCCCAACGCCAGCAGAACTCCATAAGCAAGTGCCCTGCGCTGGCAGAATTCAATAGGCAAGTGCCCTGCGCTGGGCACGGCTGTTCTATGTGGACGGGCCTTTACTGTCGTATTCTTTCTGATCCAGTACTCAATGAACATACAGGTTTTTACACGAACTAGCAGGAAGCTACGGGAAAAATGATCCCGTACTCCAAGATCCTGTAAATGAGAGTGTAGAGAATGAAGTTGCAAGATTTTACCCGATGCTTTTTTGTTCCCGTACTTTTTGCTGTTACTCACTTTATACTCTCACTTCGGAGATTAATTTTGCTATTTGACCTTTTTACAGGAATTAGCACGAAAAGTATTGGATCAGAGCTGTTATATCATCCATACATATGCATATATACATGTATGTTCATGAGTTATATCGGACCCAGTTAAAATGATTTCAGTATTTTTAAAAATTTCGCCTTGTTTTTTTATTAATAGACTACTAAACCTATGCCTAAATCACCACTTGCAACTAATGAGTTCATACATATTTATGTATCTACAATGTATTTGGCTTTTTATTTAGAATTTCTAGAAAAGTTTTAGGTATGCAGGTTTATAGCCCATTAGAATTTAGTAGCTCAAAGTTCAAATTTCAAGCGCTAAGAAATCGCGTTGATTTTTAATGATTGGCAATTTCTTTTATATGAAAGAAAATGCCTAGCACCGTCAGCAAAAAAAGATAAACATTAAATAAACAAAAAATATAGATAGCCGAATTGGTCAAAATGTCACTTAACTTAATCAGCTGACCATAAGTGCATATACCATATTTATAAATATATTTATTTGAATCTACCACATTGATTTGGAATGTACCACAATTTTTCATGCTTATTTACCACTAAGAAAACTTTTCGTCCGAACACTCTCAACAGCAACTGATTTGATTTGTTTGCCGAAATACCAGCGAAGCATCAGTCAATCGTCAATTATCGTAAGACGCACGAAGACGATGATAGTATACATGTGTCGACGTCGCAGCAAGCAGCATTTTGAAGCCCAATTACATGTGTTTGGAAAATCAAAAAGTGCCCGCCTCTGATCTACATACAAACTTACCCCTTAATTAGACGCATGGGGTCAAAACAATTTCAAATTGAAAAAAAAAAAAATGTATTGGAGTGCTTGCTTCTAGCTTCTTATTTTCCCGCGGCGTACGCAAATCAGTCGCGGCCCGCATTGCCGTTTTGATACAACTTTATAATTTTTGATACTTTTTTTCTAAATTTTAAGATTTGATACTTTTTTGTCCACAATTGCCCCATTTTGATACTTTTGGCTGGCAGAAATGAATTTTTGAAAAGTATGAATAATACTACTAGTTTAAAGGCAAAAACTTTTTTTCTTGTTGTTTAAAATCTTAAAATTTTAAATGTAGATATTTATAAGTTTTATTTCTTATAAGGGAAATACAACCCGGAATTTCTTTGCACACGCTGCTATTATAGGGCCCTTAAACCACACAAAAACATTGCGCAATATCGGGCTTACGTCGGTCGTTTGTGTGGTGTATGGGGTTTTTTGTACTAAGTTACACAGTTATTGCGCTAAAATCAAAATCATATTGATATTTTGCTCATGCTTGTGTTATTGTACAATAATTTGTGTTGTGTACGGCAACTACTGCGAAATTTTTAATCTAGTTTTGATCATCAGATCAGATCATGCTGTAAAATATGGATAAGAGCGTAGAAAAAAAATAAACAAATTTTTTAATATCCTTTTTTTGCGTTTTAAAGCTGAAGCTATCAAAATATACAACGTACATTCATAGTTATTGTACATATTTACTTGAGCAACGCTTCTTCAAAATAAGGTTTGTGCAATTTTATTTTGTAGTAATTTCCACAATATTGACTTGCACAATTCTCGGGTTGCGCTGTGATTGTATGTGGTTTAGGGGCCTTATAAGTATGTTTATCGTTATGCAAATAAGCATAAGGATTATCTGTTTTTCTTAAACAAATTAATATAACATTTTTTTATAACAATGGATTTAATTCCAAAATTTTATTTAATATTCGGTTTTCAAATAAAAGTTTAAAAAATAACAGTTGGGTTTGCTTTTGAAACATTTTCTGCTTGGAAACTGATACTTTTTTTCTCAAGCTCGCGGCAACGCTGGTCACGGCCAGATCATCAGCGCATACACATCTCTCGCTACACTTTCAAGTGCTGACCCCGTGCGACCAATTACGTAACATTTTTGTGGAGTAAGTTTTTATTTTTGTGTTTTTACTTATATTATGATTGTATTTTGTTATTTATTTTTAAAAGTCTCTATGTATTATTATAGTGCGTATTTACTTAATCTAAGTTTGGATTTATTTAGATAGATTTTTTCTAATCTTTTTTTAAGTTTGCAATTTTGAAATGAATAAGGAAAGGCAGATACTGCAATGGCTGGAGAAGGCGTCCAGTGATGAGCGAGATGTTGCTGGTTCTGCATCCGAAGATGAATTAGTAAACACCACATCTGTGGATAGCTCCCATGATTCGGAAACCGAAATTGAAGAGTCCGAAGACAGCTGAGAAATACCTGAATCATCGGAGGGTAACTACTTTTTGAAAGAAATGCACCAAAAGTGAAATGATCTAAAGTACCACCATCAAATGCACCCGAGCACAAAATATTCATCATTTACCGGGAATGAAACAGTATACAAAGAGTGCTAAATCTCCCGTAGAATACTTCCGATTGTTCTTTGATAGTAACGTTATAGAAGATCTTATCATAAACACTAACCTATATGTCGATAAAATAAAAGATAGGTTCAATCGAAATCGTCATGCGCTTACAACTGTTGTCGTGGAAATAAACGAATTTTTGGACTTATTGAATATGGCTAGAGCCCTAAGAGCTTCACACTTAAATTTTATTGATTTATGGGCACAAAATGGATCAGGCGTAGAAATGTTTCGGCTAACAATATCCTATAAACGTTTTCTATTTGTATTAAGATGTCTACGGTTTGATAATACCTCAGATCGGGAGGAAAGACAAAAAACTGACAATTTAGCAGCTATAAGAAATCTGTGTCAAATTTTAGAAAACAAGTTCCTATCAGCGTATTCGCCCGGTGAGAATTTGACTATAGATGAGTAATTGATTGGGTTTCGTGCTCGCTTTAGAGGAAAGGTTTACATGCCTAATAAACCGACTAAGTATGGCATAAAAGTCCAAGCCATGGTTGACTCAAAGACATGTTACTTGTACAAGTTTGAGGTATATTCTGGTAAACAACAAGATGGAGAATATCAGGTGTCTAATTCTCCAGATGAGATAGTAAAACGCCTAGTTCAATAAAACGCAGTGGCCGTAACATAACGACTGACAATTGATACACTAGTGTGAAACTGGCTACAGAGTTGCTATATATTTATTTGCTCGGCCTGAATATAAATTAATTCTTGTTGGTACATTGAATAAAAGAAAACCTGATATCCCATCTCAATTCTTGCCAAGCAAAAATAGGCAGCAATTCACTTCACTTTGCGGATTTTATAATAAAATTACTATGGTCTATTATGTTCCTAAGCTAAATAAAGCTGTCGTTTTACTTTCCACCATGCACAATGATAACGCCATTGACGAAAAAACAGACTGCGCTCAGAAACCAGAAATAGTTACTTATTATAATGCTTGCAAAGGTGGTGTCGATTGCAATGTTCAACTCTGCGCCAATTATGACGTTGGAAGAAGAACAAAAAGATGGCCGTGGACTATATTTTTTCATCTCATACACATATTCGGAATCAACGCATTAGTCATACACAGAGCGAATACTGATTAGAGCAATACACATACAAGGCATCATTTTTTGAAGAAATATATAGAATATCACCAAAAACGTCGCATTCAGCAGCGTGCTGTCCCTACGTCAATAAATAAACGGCTCCGTGAGGTACATAATGATGACGGCTAAACGCGGGACCTGTTCATCATGCCCTAGAATGAAAGACAAAAAAGTGCCAACCAAATGCTATAAGTGTTGTAAATTTATTTGTCAACAACACTAAGGTATGCTGCATCGGATGCGGAACAGAAGAATCTTCTGATGAGTCAGATTATTTTTTTTTAACGTTGATCTCGGCCAAAAAATTTTAGTTTTCAGATAAAAATGAAGTTTTATTTTTAATTATAAGCTTGAAGTAAAAGTTATGTGTTTGTTTTAAAAATAACTATAATAAACTACTTTAATATTTTGTATAATACACACTTCGTTTTGTTTATCTCTTACACTGCTCTTTAAATTTTTTTTTGGGATATCCTGAGACCCCATGCGACTAATTGTGTGATTTTTCTAATGCGCCTAGTTAAGAGTTAAATATATATACATATAGGTACATAGCGGTATGCAAGTGCGGAGTTTGCATAGGCGGAAGTAATCATGCCTATTACGGTAACCGACGGATGCCATCCGCACGGATCTAATCTGATTCGCACTGTCATAACAAAGGAGTGTGAAGGATTAGGTTCGTGCGAATGCCATCCTTCGGACCAGAATTCGCATGTATACTACGGATGCCATTCGCATGAATCTAATCTTTCACACTCGCTTGTCATGACAGTGCGATTCGGATAAGATCCGTGGGGATGGAATCCGTCGGATACCGTAATAGGCATGAATAATCATTTGTACAGCATTCCCTCTTGCTCTGCATATGTATAAATGAATGCAAACATTTGCAATAGCAAGTAAACACAGGGTGCTTCTAATGAAATTAAAAATTTTCTGCGGCAATACAAATGCTAAGCTTTTCGAAATTTTCTGCTGGGCTATGCGTTACAGCTTCTCAAATTTTACCCCTACCGAAACCAAACCAAACATCAAAAATGAGTTTTGAAACAATGCAGCTTTACGGGTCTATACGGGGAGCGAAGCGATATGCAAGTAGCCGAATAACTCGATTTTAATCACATTTTAAAATGAACATACTACAAAAACCCAATATCATGAAAAAATTTATCGTAAAAGAAACAAAAAATGGATCAAATGTATGTATGTAAAGTTAGTTTAAAAAAATGCTATTTGAATTCATACCTTTGCTTTTTATTATTGTCAGTAACCGAAAAATCATGTAAGTCGCATTCATACACATACATGTGGGTGTTTCCATGCAGCCGTACGCGACATTCGTACGCTTATGGAGTAACATAAATCTCTCAAAAATAGAAGTTCCTGTAAAACAAGATTACGGTTATGTTGCAACCCAAGGGTACTATGTTTGAGAAAGATGTAAGCAGCCTTGAAATTTTGGTGTGGAAAATATCCGTTCAAACCAAGGTGATAACGTACGCGACAAAAAAGAAGTGGTTTTAAGGCACATATATGTACATATATGCGAAAGTCTGCGGATCATGGAAGTTTTTCTTTTCTTTAAAAATTCCTAAACTAAGCTAAATAATGTGCCTTTAGAATCCTTCCATTTTTTAATAGAAATTCTCTCTGGTTAGTTTTTATTAAAAAAAAAAAAACATAATAACGTACGCGACAGATTTTTCCCCCATACAATATTTTTACTAGTAACACATACTACAATTAAATTTTTAACTGAAATTTTTCGGTTCTCCACCGTTTCGCGTTTTCAAACCTTTTTCCGCCATCTGAATACGAAATTTGAATTCAAATATATGTTCATACTTAAAACTATTAGCTGTCGATCATTTACGTTAGTTATCAAATTATGTGATACATTCCACTTTAAACTCGTTGGAAATTATGTCAAAAAGCTGAGACTACTTTCAGTGTCGACTTTATTTTTACTATGAATACGCCCCATCATATTCTCAACAGTTTGTAATGAAATTCTATTTCTCTTTTCAATAGCTTATTTGACCCCAAAACGTTTCAACATTTTCGATCAAATTTTAAAAGCTGCCACTGCATACATACATAAATATTTTCTCTTTAACATGCATCCAAATTTGTGCCACGAGAAAAATTTAAGTATCTCACGAAATGAGCGAAAAAATAAAATATCTTCCGAAAATTTGCACTAACACGTATCACTTTTGAAGTATATGGATCAAAATGGCAACACTGACATCAACCACACGTTCCTTCTTAGCGGCGTTCATTGTTGTTAATTTTGGTATGAATAAATACACGGTCGGATAGGCAAAGCATATTTTAAAACTGTGATAAATTAACCGAAATATGGCCATTCTTATTCAGAAATGGCCAGCGAACTCAAAACTGATTAGTTTTATATTATCTGCTGAGCAAGCCGTTCAATCTATTTTATTCAACGAATTCGATCGTGGCGTGTTCTAACAGTTATGAGTTGATAGTTTTCTTAACAATTTTTGTGTGGAAACTTTAAATTGTAATAGTAATTGCTGGTTTGGTGTTAATTCTTAAACATGGAAAATTATGATTTCATATTAAATATTACATAATACGAATTTGTTGCCAAATTATGAATACCTTAATAACACGGATTATTTTTCAAGAAATATATTTTTCAAAAAGGTATAACTAATTAGTAGGGCCGAGTAGGATGTTCATTCCTTTACCAAAAATTAAGGCAAGGGGTCGTTTAAGGATCTACTAAAAGAATACTGCGAATACTAGCGCCAAAAAGAGTGGCGGCTATTTTTATTTCACTATTCTATTCTATATTTAGCATTATATCATTTATAAGATGTGTCTTAACATAGCTGAAGTCATGTTTCAAAGAATGAATTTTCATGAAATTTGGTATATAGAGCTTCTTAAGTTCGCGCATTACAAAATTTCAAAAAATTGAAACCTTAATAGCTTTATTTAAAAATGAGAAAACTGAAGTTTTGGTAATGACGAATTTCATATAAGTAAAATACAAAAACAATTAAAAAACTGTTTCGACCTAGATCCAATTGTTTGGGCTGAACATATAGCAGACGGCCCCAACTATTCCTGATTCTTAGATATAATTACTGTTATAATTTGATCATAAATTCATTTTAGATATGATCCCTCGTATATAATAAATCAAATTTTGCCAAACAAATGTATTGTGATACTCAACTGAAAACTACAGTTGATTTCACAGTTGTCAACCGAAAAAGTTTGAACGTGATACAGAACTCGAGATCAATGAGCCTTAAACATAGTACGTTTAATTCTTGGGAAATTGTCTTTATTTCTAGAGAAATTGGCAGCCCCTTCGACAGTTGTAAACTCTTAAGGTTTTAATTTTAAGCAAATTCGTGACAAGCGTATCTAAAACCCTTATCAGTAGCATCTTAAAAAATATTTGCTTATTTTTAGAAAAATTAACAGTTTATTTGACAGCTGTCAACTCTCAAAGCTTTAATTTGACATAAAAATAGTAATCAGCATGTCTAAAAACCTAATAAGTGGTATTTTTATTGAGATTATCTGATTTTTAGAAAAATTCACAGTCAAATTGACAGCTGTCGACTTTCAAACTCTTTATTTTACATAAAATTCGTGACTAACATTCCTAAAAACCTAAAATGTGGTATTTTCCAAAAGATTATCTTATTTTTAGAGAAATTAGCAGTGGGTTTGATAGCTGTCAACTGTCAAACTAAAAATTTTATGGCATATACTACGATACTGCATTTTTATTATAATATATTATATAATAACAGCCCTTCTAACTTTGCGCGTTAAACATATGTATCGCCTACGACCCCTGTGCGGCAGTCGGTTTGAATTGCACAGAGAATGAAAACTTTTATAAACAGCTTGACCGAGACGCAATTATCTGTTTTCAAGTATAAATATGTACTCTTAGTTGGTATGATTGCCGTACCTACATAAGAGCGTTGAGCTTGCGCTTGACAGCTTGTTTTTTTTTTTAACCGGTATGTGTTGTTGGCCGCTGTAGCCAAAGGTTATATAAAACTTTCTACAAGGAAGCGATGAATTACCAAATGAAATGTGAAATGTCATAACTCGGCACTTGGTAAATCACCTAAAATCTTTGTCAGATTAATGAAACACAAATTTGAATCTGTTACCTTGTTTATATCAACACAAAAAATGCTTTGACCCAGTTCGCTGTGATTCAAAACGGAAGCATAAACCAACTATCAATACGCTCAGATATTCAAAAGTGCATTGACTCGAATTTGTTTTCAAAACGCTTTTTTATTTCTCATATGACGCGAAGTGAAAAAAGGCTGGTTTTCTTTATACAGCCCATTTTAAATTTGAATTATTATTATAACAAATTTGAATTCTTGTTCTCTTCCATTTCGGTCTACCGCGCCAATTAGTTATTTAAAAAATATCGAAAAAAAATATTGGCGCGTATTCATAGTCCAGCAACTAAGTCGAAACTAACAAAGTTCCAACCTAAATTTAAGTATCAACTTTAAAAATTTACCTCTATTCATATTTACATTTTTATTAAATAATGTCAAGTTTGATCATCCGTTTATGTAATTTTTATTTTCATTGCATGGTTATGCAAAAGAATAAGGTATCATTTTCTTGTTAACTGTGTGAAATAGCCAGAACAACCGCAGTTATGTGAAGTCGATGTTTATCGAAAGCATGCTGTGAAACATGCAAATAGTAGATATCTAAATGTTATGCACAAATTTACTTTAAAAGAACTAGCGTGAAACTGACTTATTATTTGAGAATTTATCTAAATTATCCCAATTATAAAATTGTGTTGTAGCTTTATTCGAATTGTAATACGCATTTAATTTCATCTTCCGATTAAAATGGATCGATCTTTGTAAATTTGAATGGGACATTATTCAATATTATCAAAATCACCCTCTACCAACTTAATTTTTACATATTTCGTCTGTTTTCCCTTAATTTGATAAAATACTTCTTCCTAGTAACGACTTAGTTGCAGCTGCAGCCGAAACTAAATTTTAAGTTGGTGGGTACTTAGCCAGAAAAGTCGAAACTAAGGCGACTATGAATAGCTTTAGTTGCGACTTAGAATAGTTTCGACTTAGTTGAGTACTAAATATGACTATGAATATGCGCCAATAAGTTTTGTTTACTTTTGAATACGGTTTCAGCAAGTGCGCTATAACAACACAGTGATCTATTATTTTTTATTGCCCAAATAATAGACATAAGAACGATTATAAGAAATGTAAACATAACAAAACTGTCAACGCTAAACTTCAAAATGGCGGGGATTGCCAGATGAATGTGCGTAACCAATAGTTATTCAAGACACGAACCATCATATCGGTATAGACACGAATTGACATGGCCACTATCAAAACGCCCACACTGACATACGATAAAAGAATCGGTGGTCACATACCCGGAGACTTGAAAAATATATTTCTTTTTGGAATTGGACACGGAGCGAACCACACTCATCAGCCCTCGCAAGAACGGAATTACAACCAAGTAATTAAAGTGGATTAAAAGCTTGTATTAAAAGCTGGCGACATTCGGGGAGTCGATACTCACCCCTCAGTGGTAATTAGTAGAGGCAAAAGGTGCCGTCACATTCCTTCCGGCAAATCCCCAGCCATGTTGTTGCGTAGGTAGAATAAAGAAGTTGTGAGCATCAAATCTGGACTATTCATTTGACAGCAATTGAGTCACCATAAGCCGGTAATTCAAAATCATTACACGTAAGTCAGCCACTTTGTCACCATCCATTGGAAACGAGCTATCCATCAACCGTAAATAAAGATTCCTGTTTGGACCGACAAACCAAGGTCAAGCAAATCAACAGGTATAAATGCTTGAAAGAAATATGTGTTGAGTCAAATCATATTTTTGTTAATGCGGTTCTTGCGTAGGTATAAAGAAGGTATGTGTCTCTGAAAGAGTTTTGGGTTAGTGTTAAGAGTAAATATCATGAAGTCGCTAAAAAGGCCATCTTAACTTTGCTTCCTACTGTCACAACATACTCTGTCAACAGGGTGTTCAGCTTACACTTATACAGAAAACAAATTCAGGTCGAAATTGGATGCTGGCCCAGAAATGCGCATACAGCATTCAAACATTATATCGAACTACTACAATGCTAGCAGCTAGCAATACTACAATAACTAGCAGCTATTCCTGAAAATGGTATGTAATTTTGCTCTCTCAATTTCCCTACTTTGCAAGTTTTTTGCGTACGCGAACACAAAAGCTGATTGTTTTTATAACTTTCAATAATTATCAGGTATGCAAATGCAACTAATTGTGAACGGTATTTGGACTTTACGAATTTCATTGTAGAGTACAAAGACTCGTTGTACCAAAAATTTAAAATATACGGCAAGAAGCTGTTTTCAACTGTGGATATTTTAAATCAAGGGTGGCCATTTCATAGGCACGCGTGCCAAATTTTTCTCTTCTGCTTTCACACGTACGCGAGAAAAACTGCGCTGCTTTCACACATACATGAGCATACTCTATGAATCAGTGTCCAATTGATGCGAAACTTTCAAGCAATGAAGTCGTTGCAGGACACGGTAAAAATGTTTAATATGGATTCGGATGTAGATTTTTTACTCACTAGTAATGGGGAGGGAGAGCACAATGTTTGGTGTGTCATGGAGAAATCGCACTGATGACAAACTTTTTTGTTAAGCGCCATTATAGCGCCATTTCCCTTTATTCCCAAATATTGAATTAATAAATTATTACGTACATATGCACATAAATAAAAAGATGAATTTAAAATAAAGATAGAAATTCCTTTTCTTTTTATTCAATATAAGAAGAGTAATACAAATTAATTCAACTATTTGCTTTAATTTTAATTATAATAAAAAATCTAAGAAAGCAATGCAAGTGAATTAAATTATATTAAAAGGTTAATTCTTTAATATTATATCTCCCTTTCACACTATTTACAAAATAAAAAAGATCTCTTTTTTATAATTTGCAACTCGAAATCGTTGACAACACTGTTCGCATTAGACGCGTGAGCGACTGATTCTCTTCATTCTCTCACCGTTTAGCAAAATTGAAATATATGATTGTGTGAGTTTTGGCCACCTCTGTTTTAAACAGTGGTCGGCAAACAGTGTGCAAACCTCTACCACATATGTGGTAGATCTACCGCACATTTTTTAAAATGTGGGTGTCTACCACATCTACCACACAAGGCTTAAAATACCAAATTTTTAAGCAGAACATTTGTTTACAATTTTCACATAACTCCAAATTCCAACTCAATTCTTATACGAAATATAAAAATTAATCAATAAATTTTTAAAAAGGTACATCATAAATTTTTCTTTACACATTTATATCACTGTCTTAACTTTTTAATATTTCAAAATATCCGCTTATTGCAATGGAAAAATAAATTGGTCGGTTTTTTTGTGCAATAGTTGGAAAATCTACCACATCTTATTCCAATCCACCACATTTTTTTGCCGATTCTACCACACTAAAGTAAAAAGGGGTTTGCACATTGTCGGCAAAAGTCACGATTGAGAGAAATAGAGATTGCGCCAATCGCGGTACCGCTAATCCGCTCTTTGTGATTTTGACAGAATCAGCTGTGTGCGTGACGTCATCTTGGTGCAATTGTTGATTGTGAGCATACGAAAAAACCAAATAACAATTTTAATATTTGTGCGTTAATATTTCTGCGTGGATTTAAATAATTATTGAGACATTACAAAGCAAAATGAAGTGTGGAGTGGCAAAGTGTAATAGTGAAAACAAAAGGAAAGCATGCGATATAAGTTTTTCTGGTAACACTCTAGTATAGGGTAACAACCCCTAAAAAAGGTCCGGAAAAGTCGGGAGGGGTACCAAACGACGCGTTTCGGTCCCCCTATTAACAATCCGGAGGGGGCTAATATTATTAACCATTTAAAAGTTATAAACAAAAAACTTTTAAATTTCGTTGTTTTCTATGAGTAGTTACCACGTCAAAAATGCACTAGATCACCAGTTTCCACTTTTAAAACACTATTAAAACGTCTCCGGTTATTTTTTTATGCAAACAAAATTATTTATTCACTTTCATTTTATATATTTCGCTAATAAAACAGAGTAAACAAACTTTGCGCCTGCCAAAATTATTATAACCTCAAATCGCTGGTATTGCCACTTTATTTCACATTTCAATTGCGCTATGACACTCAGTTTACACTATACACTTCTTCTTTTTTTACTTTCACCTAAATAAAATATTCTAACCAAAATAAAATAGCAAATTTCGCTATACCATGGCAGCGCTACTTTTATGATTTACAGTTATTTTAGCTGTAATTAAAAGTAAGCGTCATGGAGTGCCAAATGTGCGATTTTACAATCACAACCTTTTTAAACCTGAAAGGAAAAGATTTGGAGGAATGGCGCGATTTTTTATTAAAAATTTTCATTATTTATCGAAGTATTGATTTTTATGGGGAAAGCGCCGCAGACGAAAATTTTTAATAAAAAATCGCGACCGAAACGCGTCGTTTGGTACCCCTCCCGACTTTTCCGGACCTTTTTTAGGGGTTGTTACCCTATACCAGAGAATCACCGTTTTTTTTCGTTTCCTACGGGCGCGAGCCTGGCGAAAAAGTGGAAGAAGTTCCGCCGGCGATTATGCATTAAACACCAAATCGAGCGATGTGTGCATGAAGCACTTTACTAGTGAAGATATTGAAAATAATACACAGTTCGAAATGGGTAACATATTGTGTATTTTCATATTAATTTCATTTAATATCGTGTTCGTAAACGCCTTAGGTTTTCGTCGTTTAAAACGTGGTGCAGTGCCTACTATTTACGAAGAAAATCTGGGGGGTTCCCAGCGTGCGGAAAGAGCTCAGCACAGGGAAAACAAAAGAATTGTCAGCAAGTTACTTGAGCAGAGTAAGACTGCCGTTGCCACTGCAGGTAACCATTTGCATTTATATAAAGTTATATAAAGCTGTGGAGTTTATGGTGGTTGGCTACCGTCCACAAATATAAATATGAACTCTGTATTGCTTTTTACAATGGCGAGTCCAAAAATGCACTTTGCTGCACACCTTCCTTTTGGTCTACATGAAATTGCACACACTCATAACACATCCATTTTTTCATGTGCTAAAAAAAAGTGTAATGTAAAATCGTACTTACCTAAAGGGCTACATGTCCAAAATTATTGCTACGTGTTCCTAATTAATTATCTTAATCTTTGTATATTTATTGATTCCTGCAAAATTGGGCCATGTAATATAAAAATTAACACATTTTTCTGCATTGTTTACATATTTTTCTAAGCGTTTTGGCATTTCTCTTTCGCAATTGCACCAAGATGACGCAATAATTACGCTAAAAAATCCTCTCTCATTGGCGCAATCTTGTATTCTATCATTCTTGGGCAAAAGTTAAACTGTGACTGTGTTGGTGAGAACAAGAGAACTGCTCCGCATGAGCAACCCAGTAGGAAATTACGAGAAGTGAAACAAAATTTTTAACTTATCGGTCTTCAATAAAAACATATAAAGACATATATTTAACACATACATATGTACATACATGTGCATCGCTCATTTACTATAAAAGTATCATAATCCCAAAAAAGCAAAAATCGGGTTAAGTTTGCAAGAATTAACATTAGCTCTTTCTTATGATGTGTAAAAATTTTATTGCTGTAACGATTACCAGTAGCTCACTAGAACCAAATCAGCCTTATCCTGAGATTCGCCCGAAAAAAATTCACCCGAAAAATGTTCATCCGCGCATAGTAAACTCGCGGAAACAAATGATAAAGCTGAATAGGTATTAACTTTTCTCTTGGGAGTATATGTAAATTCAAAACTTTAAAACTGGTTTTCTCGAGATTTTAGTGTTTTGCGTTGTGAAAATATTGAAGTAAAACTAAAATAAAATATTTCAAAATTCATTTGGATTCACCTACGTCAAATATTGAAAATTTAAATAAAAAATTGAAATTCATATTCATCAAAATTTCCATATCATTATGAAATGATAAAAATGTCTTTTAATCGCATACATATTCCCTTTAACAACCATCCTTTAATTCTTTGAAAAAAAAAATTAACTTTTTTTCATTAAAAAGTCGTTGTATTTCTTCTTCATCAAAATGTTTCCTTATGAAAAGAATGAAAATGTCTTTGAATAGCATATTCTTTATTTTTTAAATGACTTATAACACAAAAGGCATTGTATGTCACCAAAAGCATTTTCAAGCATGTAATATTTCTCGCAAGGCATGTTTGCATACAAGAAACAAAGCGCAACAGCCAAACACGATGTTGATTCGTTGCTCTCTAGCCAACGACTAAACGATAGAGCGTAAGAATACGTGTGAGTCGATCTTCCACAATTGTGGTATGAAGCGCCGACCACTGGTTTTAAATCTAGTTCTTGTTGCCAGAATTCAAGCAATGGCAAAGCTTTATGTTGCGTTTCCAGTGCCTTACAGGCTAACCTAATATTCACGCACGCCGCCAATTTATTGTCAAAAATTTCTCATGCACATGCAACTTGTATGAGATCAACCGAAATTGAACGGCGTGCGTATGAAGCTAACTCAATTTCCAATTTTTGTTCTGCGTGACATTTTGATTTGACGTTTCGCTCAATGAAATCAAATGCAAACGCATGCAAGTCAATTTCGGGTGACGCAAAAAAACAAATTCGACGGCATGCGTACCAAAACGCAAGCCGCGAATATTAGGTTAGCCTGTTATCTTCTTTTAATTCCAAAAACACCAACTCTTCTTCGCTTTTCTTAAAAAGAAGTATTTCGGATATTGTAAATTCATCCTCAATCATGTTACATAAAAAAAGTTTATGAAGTATGTAAACGTACATTTAAATAATTTAAAATCTAAAATTGTTGAATATAATTGTTATAAGGCCATAAAATAACAAAAACAAATAATTTCAAATCAGCAAATCTTTTTTCAAAATCTGCTTTTAAATCTTGTGCAATATTTTTTTCTAGCCATGGAAAATGATATATTCTTTTTATTCATGAATAAAAAGACGTAGTTTTGCTTCAAAACTTAAAATAATTTGCGACAAATCAAAAACATTTTATTCTCTCCTTGTAGAGACAAATTCAAGTTTTGGAAATATTCAATCATATGAGTAAAGAACATTAAGTCAGAAATCCAATTTTCATTCTCCAATTGCGGGTAATGTTCCGATCCCAATTTGCGTATGTTTATATAAAAAGAATAAAATAAAAAAAATACAATAGAAAAGAATGTCCAGCAAAGAAATATGTATTTTAAAAAGTAAAAAAGAGCCAAAACATTCTAAGCAAAGAGAGAGTAAAAAGAGCCGCACCTTGCTAAGCATAGGGCCGCATTTGGCTCAAAGAGGCGCGTTTGCCCACCTTTGCTATATGGCAACATTTAGGTTATCTTAAAAATTTAACTGAATTAAAGTTTTCAAATAAGTGGCAGCCCGCTTCAAAAATATTTTCAAAAGTATGCTTCCTAATCCTCTTTAGTTTAATGTCCGTATTGCAATATTTCATTTATTTTACAAATTTAAATGAATACAATTTTTCAAGCAGGTGGCAAATCCCCTAAAAATATTTTCGGCCTTAAAATTTCGTAGCCTCTTTATTTTGATTTTATGCTGTCAATTAAATTAAATTAAAGTTTCCAAATATGTGGCAACCTTCCACAAAAATATTTTCAGCTGTAAGCCTTTGTAAACCTCTTTCTTTTGACAGTATTACTTTACCGTATAAATTGACCTAAACTGAAATTTTAAACACAGGTGGCAACTCTCTAATTTTTTTCTAGCAACGTTTTCGAGGGAGAATTTCAGGACAAGTGATTTTTAGATATGACATCTCTCTCACTCCCTCGGTTAGCGTGGGGGCCATCTGGCAGNATTACTTTACCGTATAAATTGACCTAAACTGAAATTTTAAACACAGGTGGCAACTCTCTAATTTTTTTCTAGCAACGTTTTCGAGGGAGAATTTCAGGACAAGTGATTTTTAGATATGACATCTCTCTCACTCCCTCGGTTAGCGTGGGGGCCATCTGGCAGGCGGTAATGGTTGCGTTGACTAGTGCGCATCGTATCTTTACAGTTAAAAATGGTAATTTTTTAAATCATTTTAGTAAGGCTAATTTTCCTTTCATTGGCTTTAACTAGCTTTTAGAAACGTATATTTATTATTGCCAGACATGTCCGTTGTTGCTAACATTGTGCCAGACGTCATTTTTTATTAAAAAAATTAATTTTTCAACTCATTTGAGTAAAGCTCAAAATTTAATATGATGTTTAAGTTCTAATGAATCTAAAATTAATTTGCCAGACATTAATTCGGTTGCCAAAGCAAGAGCCAGACCGATTTAAAGCTGAAAAGTATTACGCTGGTATTGAGGGAGATAGTAGCAAAATAGTGAATTTTCATAGGATTTTAGTATGAAAACTGGAAACTATAACTACTTATCTAACATTATGGCATAAGTCTAATTATTGGAATATCAAAAATTATATTTTGTTTTTTTTTTTCAAATAATAAGGCAAATAAAAACTTAAACCATTTCAAAAAACATCAACTTGTATAGTATAGGAATAAAGCAAGAAAATCAAGAGAAAAACACAAACATTTTGATATTTATAACATTGTTATAACATTTTTATACTTATAATTGCGTCATAAAAAACACTGACTTACAACAAAAATGCGCACTGGATGCCACTCTCCAATTCCTATGCAGAATCGCTTGCTGATTCCGAAAATCAAGTATTTTTTCCATAAATAAGTTTTCGAGATATGTATTTGCAATTTACCATTATTCAGCTTAAAAAAAGTGGTTCCACTTAATAACGTATGTTTATCTTATAAGAAATGTAGCAAATGAAAGGTAGAAAAACTCCCCATAAACAGTATACATATATGTACATCTAGGGTGGCCAGATATTATAGTGACATAATCAGTACAGTTGGGATCAAAAATCAGTACAAAGCCATAAAAATCTGCTCATTTCTAAGCGTATTTTTTATTATTAACAATATAACAAACAAATAACAGCCCATTAATTTAACAAAAAATAGCGAATAGACTTTTAAATACATATAGCATTATCAATATAAAAATGCATTACTTTAAAACAAATCAAAGGTATTACGTTTGTATGTACAGCTGTGCTCACGAAAATAGTAGTAAAATGTATTGACAGGTTTTGAAAATTTGTTCTTTCCTTACTTAATTTAATTTTTTTATAAAAATATAGTTAATTCCATAACAAAAGACAAGTGAGTTGAATTCTCAAACTTTCTAGAAAATTTATAAAAATTGAGAAAATTAAAAAAAAAATTTTAGCTCATTCAGTTTCAGTAGAAGACGAGCTCGAGTCAGAATCTGTTTGCATATTTTAAGCTTCAAATTTAAAACATATTTAGTTGGTGTGCTTATTAAATACAACATTCACATTCAAAGCTACATATATCATATCCAAGAGTCGGTAGTTTGCACCTTTTCCAAATTTTTAGAACTTACATTGCACTGTAGCAGTAGTCGTCTTAAGTTTGACATACTGACAGCCGATTTCTCTGTGGATGTTTATTTATTTATTTATTTATTTATTTATTTATTTATTTATTTTTTACAGTCTGTTAGACTTATATTGCAACAAAGATTTAACATTCTTATAATTAGATTTTAGATTTAAAATATAATATAAATATTAAATATTAAATACAAAATACAAAATGCTCTACAGAAATTTTTAAATAACATTATTTCTTTATCACTGCAATTATTTTATGTCATTATACACGCATGCAATTTCCTGGAAGTTATGTAGACGGTTGGAAAGGCCGAGTTTCCAATCCGCGCTATTCTTTTTGGGTTACTCCATTTATTGATATCTCCTGGGTGGTCAGAAAGGCCGAGTTTCCGATCCACCCAGTCGCGCTTTCGTGACGGTTAACGGTTGGAAAGGCCTAGTTTCCAATCCGCTCGTTTATTGTTTATTATCTAAGGGTCTAGGTAGTCGGAAAGGCCGAGTTTCCGATCCGCCTAGTCTCGATATCTTGGTGGTTGGNCCGAGTTAATGTCTGGCAAATTAATTTTAGATTCATTAGAACTTAGACAATATCATATTAAATTTTGAGCTTTACTAAAATGAGTTGAAATATAAATTTTTTTTAATAAAAAATTACGTCTGGCACAATGTTAGCAACAACGGACATGTCTGGCAATAATAAATCTACGTTTCTAAAAGCTAGTTAAAGCCAATGAAAAGAAAATTAGCCTTAATTAAATTATTAAAAAAATTAGCATTTTTAACTGTAAAGATACGATGGCACTAGTCAACGCAACCATTACCGCCTGCCAGATGGCCCCTACGCTAACCGAAAGAGTGAGAGAGATGTCATATCAAAAAACCAGCTGTCCTAAAATTCCTGTTTTCGCGACGTTGCTAGCTCCCGTACTATTGTCTTTGGCGTCCTCTACTTACAAAAAATAATCGATAAATCAGGGCTGTAGACGGAGAAGTTATCTTTTCAATACAGAATTATTTTATAACTTGGATTTAAGAGGAACAATTTTGTATTCCTAATTACGTATTGGATAGTTCATCTCGAAAAAGGAGATAATCTGGTCATAAGCATGTTGCTAAACAAAAAACCTAATATAACAATATTGTGAAATTTATTAAGGGCAGCAGTCTGCCGGATATCCGAATTCGGCTCATATTTTTTACATGGTATCCGTTTATCCGGCAATATCTCTATCCGGCACATCCTCATTAGCGGCATTATTACGGCAAACTTATCTTAAAGAAATACTGCCGATATTTCAATATGATGTTGGGGTCGACTTTATGCTCGACTCCACACCAAGAGGGCGATTCCTATAAAGAAATTTATCTAAACAGTTAAGTTCTTTCAGATATTTCTAAAATTTTCCAAAGAATATCTGGCTCCCGGATGTCTTAACTTTACAAAAAAAAAACCCTAAGATTCTTTACCCTTTTAAGCTTGTGATTACACCATGGCAACTTGTATGGCTTTTTATTTAGAACTGGAATATGGACACAGAGTTCAAATAAAGTAGTCTTAAAAAAACAAAGCACCCGGATACATTATGAAAGGTGAGCAGCACCTCCCAATTATTTGTTAGAAGTAAATAACTCAGGGTAGCCAACTTATTTTTGAGAATTCCCCGATTTTGCCCGAAATTTCGTAAAATTCCCCACCCATAGATATCACTCCTTATTTTCTAACAAAAGAAAAGTACATATGTATTTTGATATACTGCTGTTCTTTCTGTTTATTTTATTTTTAAATGTAATTCATATATGCATTCATGAACCAAACCAAACTTTTATAAAGTTAGTTGACAAATAATAATAATATTTACATACATACATAGAGTTAGGGCCGTCGAGAGAAAACTCGGGACCGGAACTAAAAACTCACGGGCCCCTGTATATAAATTGTATTAATTTAAAAGCATATGGCCCAAACCGCCGAAAATGAAACCAATTTTTTTTCCAGGTTTCGCAGATTTTTGATTATATCTGGGTAATACATATTCTGAGGTATCAAACAATATAAATATTAATACGAATCTCCTTCTCTCAAACATGAAACTTCACTTAGCCCCGAGACACCTTTAAATTAATGAAAATTAAAGAAGCACAACATTAAATTAAGGGTTGTTTATATTTAAGGGCCACCATGTTTTGCATTGTACTTGCTTTTCGTCGATTTTTATTTTATTTTTTTTTCGTAGGAGAGGGAAATGCTTTATGCACTGGCCGGGGGCGCTACCTTCCCCGAGTATGGGACTCCCACCGAAGCGTTTTGGGCTACCCACTAAAACCCAAACTCCCACCGCCTGCGCAAGAATCCCGCATCTGGCACCGCAATTCTGCATGTCTTCAGATGCAGGAGCGCGCTGCTAGAGCCTTGGGGCTGCTCTTTTGTAGGGGCGTTTCATTCGGGTATCCTCAGTAGACAACCGTCCTCTCGTTTGCAGCGGAGTACGAATTTCACGTATCTCGCAACTGCTTCCCACTTTTCTGCGCTGGAGATCATTACCCCAACTATGTTGTTCGGAGTTATGTCTCCGTGTCTTTCTTCCAACATTCTGCGCGAAATCAAGAAGTGTTCGCAGGTGAAGAATGTGTGGTACACGTTATCTTCGACGTTTCCACAGTAGTGACAGAACGGTGAGTCCACCCTTCCCATTCTATGAAGATATTCTCGGAAGTAACCATGACCGGTGAGGAATTGCGTCAGGTAGAAATCGACTTCCCCATGTGGTCTGTTCAGCCATGTTTGAAGGTCGGCTGTCAGGGAGTGCGTCCATCGACCTTTTGTGCTCGCGTTCCAGTTTTGTTGCCACTGCTGGATCAGTTGCTCGCGTGCCCTTGCCGCGGCAGCTGCTCGACCTATCTCGGTACTGAGATTGTAAATCTCTTTTCGCTCGTAAGCAAGTAGCTCAATTGGCATGACGCCAGAAATAACTAGAACCGCGTCCGCGGACACTGTACGGTATGCAGAAGCAATGCGTAGTGCCCCTCTGCGCTGTACCGAAGACATTTGAATCCGGTATTTTTTGACTTTCAATGCGTCAGCCCATATTTCTGCCCCGCACAGGAGCACCGATTGGACCGCTGTCATCAGAAGCTTCCTGCGGCATGGCTTCGGGCCGCCCATGTTCGCCATCAGCCGGCTGAGAGCCGCCGTGCTCTGCGCAGCTTTTTCACATACTCCATGGATGTGTTCCCAGAATGTGAGTTTGCTGTCAAGCTTCACCCCTAGGTATTTTGTAGACGAGTTGAGGTCCGACCATNATATTTATAATTGTTGGGATCCGTTTCCTGGTGAGGAGCACGATCTCCGTTTTGGCTGTAGCCAATTGCAGACCGTGATCGCTCATCCATCCACTGACGTTGCGCATGACCTGGTTTAGCTTGAGCTGTGCTAGCTGGACATTTCTTGCTGTTATGACGGCGTGCCACGTCGTCCGCGAAGGCAGACAAGGAAGGCGCTCTCCGGCATTTCCGTGCGCAACAGACTGTCGTACGTGGCGTTCCAGAGGCCGGGCCAAGTACGGACCCCTGTGCCGCTCCGCCGGTTATACATCTCTTTCTCTGACCTTGTGTTGTGTCGTACAAAAGCCAACGGTCTCTGAGGT
>NW_016157511.1:131775-153476 GCF_001687245.7 Rhagoletis zephyria | reverse complement strand
TTTATTGAAGAAGTGATCACCAGTAAATAACATAGTTAATCAGGAACCATAAATGTAAATAATAGATTTACTGCGGAAAGGCGGAACCGCACGAAAAGTGGCAAACAATTTTGGAATTTGCTACTTAAAAATGTTAAGACTTAGAAAACATATAGCCTAAAGTGTTACCAAGGACAAAGGAAGTCTGTTAAAAAATATTACGGTACGATATCTTGTGAACTTAGCAGCAAGTAGCGATGCAGCTACTATTACAGAACCGCTTAAGGTATTAAACTTTAATGCAAATCAGTAGACAGCGTGGCGAAGAATTGCCAAATTGAGCGCAAAGGCATCATAAAGAAGAGAAAAGCAAATTTGATCATAATACATGTGCGAGTGTGGCAGCATTTCGCTGCATCGTACGAAAACCGAACCCTTGCCTATTGGGATATGATAGGCCGTTCAGAATGCAATAAAAAACATATTTTTAAGTTTCAATTGAAGGTTATTTGGTCTGACAAGACTAAATTAATCGCTTTCAATCAGATGGCCGGGCATGGTATTGGATCAAAGACCCAAATTAAGCCTAAGCGCATCATGTACTGCAAGCTCTGAATCACAGTGGTAGGATCTTAATTGTTTGGGGTTGTATTTCAAAAACTTTGTTGGTCCGTTAGTACGCATTATGCGTAAGGAACAGTATCTGTTCATATTTCAACAAAATTTGCAAGATGTAGTCGAAAAATGAGAGTTTCTGCTGAAAAATCACCCAAAACATACTGCATATGTTCGCAAAGACTGGATACAAAAGCAAAAATTTGCTAATTTGAAATGACCTCCACAAACCGCGGACATGAATCTCATCGAATTTGCGAAATCAACTAAAAGCACATCTTAATAAGTATCAAAGTCCGTAAAATCGAGTACATGAGCTGTGAAAGCAAACTAAGGATATACCTCCAGAATTTTTACAAAGATACAAATAAGGTATGCCAAATCACATCCAGGAACTGAAACAGGCAAAAGAGTACTGAACATTGTGTTAGTAGTTCTTTTTTTTCGTGAAAATTGTTAAAAAGCTCTTAAAAATATATGAGTGCAAAAGTGTAACATCTGCCTTAATTTACATTTTTGTCTGCTGGTTTTTTTATTGTTGTTGTATTGACTTCAAATCATTATGAGAGAGGGAGTAGGGATGTCCCAACAAGAATATACAGCAAAAGTATGAAAGTCGTTAGAACTTGGAAATATAGCGGTGGCTGAAACAAAAAGTGTTAAACCATGTTACAGTTTTGCTCGTCACTGTATGTGGCCGGTTATATCGCGCAATTCGTCTTCAAGGTCTTCGAGCTTTTCCCTGAAGACAGGGACTGTGTCGTTTGGAGACAGGTAGCAGCTCACCAGAGTGATTTGCGCCATTTTAACCCAGACGTAGCAGCGTCCGACCCCGCTGCTCTCTGCGCGATGGTTGGGGTTAGCAATCCATATCGCGGCCGAGCCTGATTGGTCAACATGCCAGGTTTCCTTTGTTCTATAGGGTTCACTGATGATGACAGCGTCTGATCTTTGTTCAAGAACCAATTGGTCCAGCAGGTCATCAGCTACCCAACTCCTGTTCATATTGCCTTGTATAAATTTAATCATATTCTCCCAAGCTTTGTCTTAGCCTCAGCAAGGGCAATCGGCTTTTCGTCGATTGCCTTGTATTACTTTGAAGTTTATGAAAAGATTATTCGATAAAATAATCAGTGACTAACTTTTTTAATGAAAATAAAGTCGGCATAGTTTTTTAATGTAATGTCCAAAATATTAAAAAGTTTTTGACGCGGAAGACACCAGGCTAAAAAATGGGAAAATCTGGGTTTCTTCGAGCATTTTCGGCCTTCTTCATTAACCATGTGTTTTCGGTGCAAAACTATTTGTAACGTAAGTCTTTTTTACTAATTGAATTTTCAGGTAAAATTATAATTTATTTAGTTAGAGAAATGGCTCATTTGAAAGCAACATTGTAAGGTAAGGTGCTATTGACCCATTGCTAAAATTTATATTATTTCGCACTCAAATAGGCTCAGAAAACAAAAATTATAATAGGAGATCCGACAAGGCCACGACCTTCGCCCAGCTGTTTAATAGATGAAATCTACTTTGTATGAAATTTAACGTGTTAGGAAATATTTCGCGAGTGGGTTGGCTGAAAAAATACTTGCCAGGATATTTTTAATGAAATATTCAAAAATTACAACAAATTTACTTATTTAGAATGTGTTAAACAGATGAGTGAAAATTACTACATACATAGTATTACCTAACTGTTCATACCTGCCAACCCGATAGGTAGGCCAGGAAAAAATAGACAACCCAACGTTTTTTCATTCCATAGGCTTAATACTTTCGATTCGTACATTATTTGTCTAATAAGGAGATGAGGACGAAATTAAAAAAATAGTAATAATTTTTGAATTTTAATTAAAAATATCCTGGCCAGGATTTTTTCAGCCAACCCACTCGCGAAATATTTATTAACACGTTAAATTTCATACAAAATAGATTTCATTCATTAAACAGATGGGTGAAGGTCGTGCTCTTGTCGGATCTTAGACTATTACGTAGAAAAAAAAAAAAAAACGCGGGAAGTATATTAATTATTTCAAAAAGGAACGAGGCCAAAGGTAGGGACACGAATTTCGATACTATTTAAAATATTTAAAGTCAATTTTCTAAGTTCCAAAATGAAAAAATCTTTCCTGCTTTTTTTTATCATCCGAAGGGCGTTACGTTGCTAAAATTTCCATAAAAAGTTTTTTTGTTAATATTGTTCTTGAACTAATTTATGACGCAATTTTTTACCTAGGGGTTCCCTTTTTTGCAAATCTATGTCGTACTGTGACCTTCCGCTGGAAAAGACCATATGTCGTTACTTTATAATTTATGTGTAAAACAATATGGATATATTTTGGGCTTTAAGGAGCACAAATGTGTACCATCTTAGCTTGGCATGTGGCGGGATTTCAACCCGCGGCTTCGGTGATGTCAATTAACTCGCTTATTTCTACATAAGCAAACACTTATTTAAGTGCAAAGTGTTTATTAGAAAATTAGACCAATATTCAGATTTAATTTTTTGAATTTGGCATCGATATTTGGAATATCGAGTCTTTTTATCCCGATATTAATGGGTGCCCGTTATTTTTACAGCGATATTTCAAATGAGTACTACATCGATACTTTCGGTTCGATATCGTGTCCCTAGCCAAAAGAAGCAAAATAAGAAGCTGAAAGAAGAAGCCGATTTTCTGATTAAATAATAAAAATCTATTGGAATTATTTCAAGTGTTTTTCTAGTACTACCTTTCGGAATGCACTCTCAAATGTTGCTATGATTTTTTCTTCAAGAGTTACGGCCACTTAAACTGCCGTGTCCTCGAGTCTAACATCGCCAAACCAAGCATATGCTTTCTAACAGAAACTTTCAAATCTGTATTCATAAACATCATGTAACGGTCTTTTTCTGTAACATAACAGTCCGACTATTTTTTGGAAATGTTGACCTCAAAATTAATTTTATCAGTTCAATAAATACGTAGTTCTTGAGTTCCTTAAGCTAAGAAACGGCTTTTGAAAACATTATATAAGGAGAGCATACTTTTTCGATAATATAAAGCAGCTTTAAAAAGTACTTCCAAAAATTGTAATGTAACAATCCGCTGTTGAAACATTTATAGAGTCAGAAACAATCAGCACGAATCGGAATACATGTATAATATTTATAATAAAAGCCTATAACGAAGGAGCAATTACATTGTAAAAAAATAATATGATCATTTCCTTTAATTTATAGAGTCAGAAACAATCAGCACGAATCGGAATACATTTATAATATTTATAATAAAAGCCTATAACGAAGGAGCATTTACATTGTAAAAAAAATAATAAGTTATGGTTCTGATATTTCGGGCCCTTAAGAAACTCGGGCCCGGGGGGTTCACCCCTTTCTCGCCTCCCTCTCGAGGGGCCTGCATAGAGTGGTCAACAAATTCTAGTCGCACCAAATTTTGACAAGTTTTTGCAATTATTATTTTTAGTTTTGTTATTTAATTTGAGTTATATAACAATATAAAAATATTGTTCCTTCTTTAATAAAAACCGCACAAATTCTAGTTTCATACTTTGTGCAATATTTAAAAAAAAATCAACAAACTTTCGTAAAAATTTCGAGCTTTTTCCGAAGGTGTTGCGGTTTTCTTCGATATAAAACTAAATTGTGTTTATTCGTTATATGAAAGCAAATGCGACAAAGAAAATTCTAAAAAATCAACGGTTATTATTAGCTATTTGAAATTTTATTATACTAGGATTGAACGAGTTGTAGTTTTTGGCATCTAATGAATGTAAAGAATGTATATATGATTGCAATTTGCTATTGTCTAATATTTACCTTTGAAAGAAACGAAAAGCAAAAAGCCGATGGCGGCAAATATAGAAATTTCAAATGACAATTTGTAAATAGTGCTTCCATTGTTGCCTATTCGTTGCCAGACTTGAATATTTAATAACTCAGGGTTGAATAATCAGTACTTTTATGAAATAGTGAAGCAAAGAAGAAAAAATTAGTTAACACCTAATTCCTCACAAAACACAGTTCATCCATCGATTCCCCACGTAAACTGAAATTCACCACAAAAAACGGCCAATTCCCCGATTCCCCACGCAAACAGAAATTTTCCGCAAATCGGGGAATTCCCCATGAGTTGGCTTCCCCGAAAAAACTTAGCTTTGAAAAGTTAAAAGCCCTGTAATTAAATAAAATCTGTAATGTAATGTAACATGATGCAAATCAGGTGCCGAAATAGGTGAGTAGCATTCTTCTATATTGCAGTACATATACGGTGACAACATCAAGCAAAAAATGTCGCATATACCCATGAATTTGCCGTTTTTTGCCGTTAATTAGTTGTGGAAAAAATTATTTTGTCGCTCTCTCGTATTTTTTTAGATATAAGGTGTTTTGCTAACTTTATATAAAGACAAACGACTAGGCTTTATGTCAAAATTTGCCGTTTTTTTGCCGTTCTAAAATGAGCTAGTTTAATTAAAAAAAAAAAAAAAATTTTTTAATGAAAAAAAAAATTTTGAATTTTTTTCAATGTTCAATAATTTTTAGAAGAAACGGATAATAATATATTAGAAAAGCAAACCCGGTTTCTTTATGTACCACTTTGAAATTTAAACAAACAATAATCACCATGGTTAAAATTCAAAAAATTAAGAAGCTTTCTTATCACAATCAAACGACAAAATCAAAAACAGTTTTAATGCACAAAACAATTCAAACGGCAAATTATGCAACAAAAAAATTAATTTTTATTATTTTTAACCAATTTTTAAACCGCTTTCCAAGTGCCTATTTTTTTTAAATAAGGCTGTTTAAACAAAAAAAATTAAACGACAAAATCAAAAACAGTTTTAGTGCACAAAACAAGCCAAACGGCAAATTATGTCACACAAAAATTTATTATTTTTAATATTTTTAACCAATTTTCAAACCAATTTCCAAGTCCTTATTTTTTTACAAAAGGCGTTTTAAACAAACAAAAATTAAACGACAAAATCAAAAACAGTTTTAATGCACAAAACAAGCCAAACGGCAAATTATGTCATAAAAAAAAAATTTTTTTATTATTTTTAACCAATATTTAAACCGCTTTCCAAGTCCCTATTTTTTTTTAATAAGGCTGTTTAAACAAAAAGAATTAAACGACAAAATCAAAAACGGTTTTAATGCACAAAACAAGCCAAACGGCAAATTATGCAACAATAAAATTAATTGTTTTTATTATTTTCAACCTATTTTTAAACCGCTTTCCAAGTCCCTATTATTTTTTTAAATAAGGCTGTTTAAACAAAAACAATTAAACGACAAAATCAAAAACAGTTTTAATGCACAAAACAAGGCAAACGGCAAATTATGTCATAAAAAAGTAATTATTTTTTTTATTATTTTTAACCAATTTTTAAACCGCTTTCCAATTCCCTATTTTTTTAATGAGGCTGTTTAAACAAAAAACAATTAAACGACAAAATCAAACACAGTTTTAATGCACAAAACAAGCCAAACGGCAAATTATGCAACAAAAAATTAATTGTTTTTATTATTTTTAACCATTTTTTAAACCGTTTTCCAAGTCCCTATTTTTTTAAATAAGGCTGTTAAAAAAAAAACAATTAAACGACAAAATCAAAAACAGTTTTAATGCACAAAACAAGCAGCACTGGCAGCAAACATTTTTTTAAATCTTTTTTTAAATTGTTTTTTTTTTTTATACAGTTGTTGCCACTTTTTTAATTAAAATTTTGTCAAAAAAATTAGATTCACTTGGAAATGGATAGCTCTGTTCTCTCTCATCTTAACAAAGGGCTATTTCGGGATCGGTGGTTCGAACCCAACTGGCAGCAAACATTTGTTAAATCTTTTTTTTAATTGTTTTTTTTTTGTGATTATAGTTGTTGCTACCTTTTTAATTAAAATTTTGTCTAAAAAATTTGATTCACTTGGAAATGTATAGCTCTGTTCTCTTTCATCTTATTATATATATTGGATTTTATTTTTGAAAATAGCATTCGACACTATTATATCCATTTTACAGAATGCTTTACCTTTAACAATTATTTTTTTATGATATAATTTGCCGTTTGGCTTGTTTTGTGCGCTAGAACTGTTTTTGATTTTGTCGTTAAATTTATTTTTGTTTAA
Source organism: Rhagoletis zephyria (assembly GCF_001687245.7). Lineage (NCBI taxonomy): Eukaryota > Metazoa > Arthropoda > Insecta > Diptera > Tephritidae > Rhagoletis > Rhagoletis zephyria. The sequence continues at coordinate 146,746 of NW_016157511.1, read as the reverse complement.
ACAGCCTTATTTAAAAAAAATAGGGACTTGGAAAGCGGTTTAAAAATTGGTTAAAAATAATAAAAACATTTAATTTTTTTGTGACATAATTTGCCGTTTGGCTTGTTTTGTGCACTAGAACTGTTTTTGATTTTGTCGTTAAATTTGTTTTTGTTTAAACAGCCTTATTTAAAAAAAATAGGGACTTGGAAAGCGGTTTAAAAATTGGTTAAAAATAATAAAAACATTTAATTTTTTTGTGACATAATTTGCCGTTTGGCTTGTTTTGTGCACTAGAACTGTTTTTGATTTTGTCGTTAAATTTGTTTTTGTTTAAACAGCCTTATTTAAAAAAAATAGGCACTTGGAAAGCGGTTTAAAAATTGGTTAAAAATAATAAAATAATTTTTTTTTGTTGCATAATTGCCGCTTGAATTGAATTTTAACCGTGGTGATTATTGTTTGTATAAATTTCAAAGTGGTACATAAAGAAACCGGGTTTGCTTTTCTATTATATTATTATCCTTTTCTTCTAAAAATTATTGAACATTTTTATTTGAAAAAAACAAATTTTTTTTAAAAGTAAACAGGCTCATCTTAGAACGGCAAAAAAATGGCAAATTTTGACATAAAGCCTAGTCGTTTATCTTTGAGTTTGGAGGGGTGCTTCGCTAACTTTATATAAGGTTAGCAAAACACCTTATATCTAAAAAAATACCAGACACAGGACATTTTTTGCTTGATGTTGTTTCGCTAACTTTACACACATCGATTTTGGCGGGACAGTAAAGATTTTGAGAAAATTGACGTGCTAGCACTTTCGTTATAACAAAGGAAATAGAATATAAGGAAGCCATAACATAGCCAGCAGCATTATTTTCTATGATTTACATGATTCATGTACTTGAAAGCAATTCTTGCTCAATTTCTTTTGTGTTTTCTATTTGATTTTACCCGCTTCAATACTGTCGAATTCAAATTTTTGGTTCCTTTTTCTTCTCACCCCCTCTCTTCCATATGCGAGCAGAATTGAACTCAATACTTGAACTGTGTAAAAGCAGTCTTAATGTTGGGTTCATTACTCTCTTTGCTTTAAACTATATTTGCTTACATCATGTACTGCTCTATCAGTAATAAATGATTTGTCAAACGAAATGCACGGTGCGTCTGAACCAAGATTAAATGAAAGGTTGCTGGACATTGGAAAGTCTTGCAAATTTTAAAAGTATATTGTTTCGAGCTTCTAAAAATTCAAAAGTGAAAGCATTCATAGGGGGCTTTTCGAGAAAAGTGAGTTTGAATACTCGTATTCCGTTTTTTATTTTATTTTATTAATTTTTACAGTTACATTTGGGTACTATAGTACGTAGCACCAGTCCTCTCCGGACTATACAGAGCATCGCTCTTACTGTGCCATATTCCCAGTACATGGATGGAGGCCTTCATCCTTAAAGGCATGGATTAACACATCAGAGAAGTCAACCTAGCGGAACAACCACTAAATAAGAACTAATTTGCCTCCCAACCAGGCAAATCCATTTAAAAGTCATTAATAGCCTTACCTCGAAAATTTAAAAGGCTCTGGAGCCCTTTGTGCCTTGGGAGACACAAAAGAATCTAGTACAGCCACAAGTGGTTGTCCTTAAGGAGGTGTACTCTCTCCTCTCCTGTGGACTATAGTTACAGATGAACTCCTCTTCATGGTGAACGATCACGGCTTCGAAACACAAGGCTATGCAGACGATCTGATGATCTGTGTAACATGGGTACATGGCGAAACTATCTTCATTACACAAAGATAATGTGACACTAAAAGATTATCCATTTATCCTCCTGAAACTACTCTGGTTCCATTTACCCTGAGAAAAATGTTATCCATGAATGGATTTACTCTGGGCTGCACTAGAATAGGTCTTTCAAATGATGCAAAATACCTGGGGGTGAGGCTGGTTAAGATGCAACCGTAAACAAGGCGATGAGAGCCATCGTCGCTTGCACGCGACTTTTTGGGAAAACTTGGGGACTCTCCCCCAAAGTGACCTACAGATCATTTAACATGGTTGTGCAGCCCATAGTAGGTGATCCTTGGAATGGTTGACGACACAAAGAACTGCTAGTACAAAACAAAGCAACCTGCGACGAATGGGGCGCATTGGCATAACACGATGGCCACGACCATCGATAATTTTCCAGGTCTAATTTCTAGGAATTTAACGGTATCTATTACGGACCGAGCATACTGGAGTATAGGAAACTCTTACACCAAACCAGGAGATGAAGATTGGTACACTGAAGGATCAAAACTTGAAGATGGAAAAAATGGAGCTGGTATATTTGGGTAAAATTTTAAAATATCGATAACAATGGACAGCTGCCCTACCATTTTCCAAGCGGAGATTCAGCGGATATAGATCTGTGACAGAGAATTCCTCAGAAGAGGCGTAGCTTATAAAAACATCTGCATTATGTCGGACAGTCAGGCGGCCTTTCTAGCGCTGAAGCTCCACATAATAACATCAAAACAAGTGAACGACTGCCTCGGCACGCTAAATTCTCTTAGAATCAAGAACACAATTTTACTTTGCTGGGGCCTGGGGCATGAGGGCCACAATAAAACACCGCCTAGTAAAACACGTAGCTACCACAACATTCCATGGCCCGGAACCCTTTTGTGGGCTCACTAAAGCACACCCAAGGGAGGTGAATTGGGTGGAAAAAAAATTCCATAGGCACTGGAGTGAATGTCTAGGGCAAAGACAAGCTAAGCGGTTCACCTGTCGTTCACAAGAAGCTTCAAAAAAGCTTATACATTTAGGCAGGCAGGACCTTCGAACTCTCACTGGGTACTTTACAGGACATTGTTCCCTGTGCTATCACCTCAGTAAAATGAATCTGTCAGACAGGAGCGTCTGTTGGTGCTGTGAGATGGACGAAGAAACGCCAGAATACATCCTTTGTGAATGTGTTGCTCTCGCTAGACGCATACTCGCTGACCTAGGTAGTATAACACTTAATCCATTCGAAATATGGAACAAAGAGCCCACGCAAGTGTTAGCCTATATTAAAATATTGGGTAAAGGGCCACGCACAATAGACTATGTACTTTTTGATTTCAAAATGAAAAAACAGAACAATCCTAGGGGGGTGAGAGCATACAAATTTCAACTTATACCACCCTAATCTATATACAATACAGCTGTAAAAATGAAAATTATAAAATTTAAAAAAATATAATAAAAATTTTCAGTCACTTTTCTCGAAAAGCCCTTTACAAATGATTTTCATTTTTGAATTTTTAGAGCTAGAAACAATATGCTTTTAAAATTAGCAAGATTTTCCAATGTCCAGCAATCTTTCATTTAATCTTGGTTCAGATGCACCGTGAACGGTGATTTAACCTTTATGTCAACAGCAACATACCCGGGTATGTTTTGCGTTTTCAAATTGCTATATCTTGGAAACTATACATCGGATTAACTTAAAATCCTCGGATTAACTGATATTCTCAACAAAGGTATTCTTTATCATATTCTCAAGTCTGACTGGGATTGAACCACCTGGACCACAGATCTGACCATTTTTCGACTTCTATCCCTTACATCAACAGTTGCATACCCGGGTATGTATGTGAAAACGCATGCAAATATGTTGATACTTTTAAAAACTAAACTTTATTCCGAATAAAATTCTTAATACAGTACAGGAATATAATGATAATATAATATTATAATATAGGTAAAATAAAGTAATATGAATAAATTGGAAATTATCAACTTTTTTGTTACATATATTGCATTACGGCAAATTAGTAGACTGTTTTGCACAATATGCAGGTTTTTATGTTGGAGCATATATATTTATAATAATTAACCTTGGTTTTATTCTGTCCGTACTGTCACGTTCTTCATCGTCTCCTAGTGCAACATCCATTATCCTCAAAGGACCGCCTTTTATTGCTTCAATGGCGTAGCGCGTTGAAAATATTGTGCTTATTCGACTATTAGTAGTTCCTAGCTTTATTTCAGGTTTCGCCAGGTGCTCACTAAGGAACATCATTTGCCGGTTTGAAGAAGCCTTCTTGTGTGGGTATTTTCCACGTAATTTATGTACATACATAAGTAGCAAAGGCAGCCACATGAAGAATATTATAAAATAATGGTAAAGGGCATCTATTCTTTCACCGCTTGGTTGAATATTCTGCTTTCCTTTTGGATTTATTGTGATCTAATGTCAAAAGTAACATTTTCTTACCACCTCTTACTTCGGTTTTGTAATGCATTCCTGAAGGATCACAACTGATTTATTTTTCTTCGGCACGCGCTGGTCCATTGTTTGCAGACCTGAGTATGTTGTGAGTTCGTAACTGGCAGTTTGTGGTGGTACAGCAGACCAAGTTGTTTCATCTTTATCAGAATGGTTTCCCGGTTCCACCTGGTCTGCCGTCCTTTTCTAATCTTCACTTTCGTCTGCCGGGTCGTATTCTAGGTGACTGGATTTCTTCTATATCGGAGTACTCACCTCTTTGATTTATGTTATGTTTATGTCTGCCACAATAGTCCACTAGTCCCTGTAGTGGCAAAAACGCATAATCTTTGGAGTCGCCGGAGAGGTACGCTGAGCAAATTACTAGCTCTTGCGTGTTTTCCCGAGAGATAGGCTCACCTTCACTGCGATCTGGTCCTAACTGGTAAATTCTGGAATGAGAAAGGCGTCCTTCGTTGAAGGAGTCATAGAATAGCTTAGGTAGTTCCTTTATCTGGATCCCATATATGTACGGCTCCTGGGTAAAGGCGATGTCAAGGTGATCCTCATAAATTGTCTGTGCCAGGACCGCTGAAGCCGCCTTGGCATGTTGTAAGATTATTTGGATGCACCTTACTACCATATTAGTTTTTGGAGTCATCCGGCAGTTACTATTCCTCATCCACTTCGGGAGCTTCGTCCCATTTAAGCATGGGAAGTTTGCCTTTGCCTGCCTTGGGTGCACGTGTCGCCTCCTGTTTAGTTTCGCGCTCTCTCCGCTGCCTCCAGCGGGATCAGCGCTATCCCCTTGCCTAACCTGTTCTGCATGGTGCCGGGACTTCCATGCAGTCGGTCTTGCGAGGTGCCTGGGCTGCTGCTCCTTGGCTGTCTCTATGAGCTAGGTGACTTGCTGTCGTCCCGTCCACCATTATGCGTAGGGAGATGTGGGGCCTATTTCATAAAGCGACAGTGATAGTTTTGTAACGACAGGCATTTTCCATGTTGTCAGTGACAATTCGACAGTTTGGTGGGTGTTTTGTTTCATAAAACCAATTGTCACCACCTCTTAAATTCCATGAGAAACTCCATTGAAAAAGTGACAAATTTTCATTGAGCAGTTTAAAATTGTCGTTGACAAAATTGTCGCCAGTGATATGAAATTTATATGTAAATCATATGTAATATTGCATTAGCATTATTTTAGTTTTAAGAACTATTCAAATCATTGAAAAGTAATGAAATGCGCGCAATTACCACATAAATAAATTTACAAAACTCTCCTGTGTAAGATTTCCGACAGAGCTATTTGGTTTTGTCGCCATTGTCACGACAAGTTTGTCAGAGTGACAATTGTCAGCGCAATTGTCGACAATATTCCATATTATCACTGTCGTTTTCCTAAAATTTTCCCAGTTGCCTACATACGTATATGAAACAGGAAAAATGTTGCCGACAATTCTGTCATTGGAATTTTGTAGAAAAGTCGACAATTGTCGCACCTGCCACTTTTATGAAATAGGCCCCTGGCCAAAGTTGAGGGAGATTCTTCCACCCTGCTCCGCAATCCTCTTCTTTGACTTCTCGTCCACGGATAAAGTTACCATCTCTCCCCCTTTCTCATCCTTGAGAGACTTAAGAAAGCGCCAGCCCGCAAAGTTTATGCCCACGTTTTGTGTGGCTGGGCGCTTAATGAGATGGTCCACCATAAAACGCCCTCAGGTGGCACGTAAGAAACGCAGGCAAAGGTCTTGGGAATATCATTGCCCTGTGATATCTTCAGACCTGCGTCTGGGAATGGCTTTAGCCCAGCTGTCACAGCAACGAGCCAATCTCTTGTCTCCTTGTTGTGGCAAGTGATCGAAAACCAACCGTCGCATACCACACTGCTGATGAAGCCAAGACTCGCGGTGAGGTTTTTGGCTTTGTCCATCTCTGCCAGCAGACTTCTCTTTATCAGCGAGATTTCCTCCTCGCTTAGCTTAGCATCCGGGTTCCAACCGAAGTTAATTCAGTTCGACAAATCAAATATGCGTTGCGGAATAGAATAAACCCAAGACAACTCGAAAGTTGTAGCTGGGAAATTGCATCTTTACATGTCCTAAACAACAATTATACGGAATTTGCTAAGCGTGTCGAGGAGCTTTCGGATGCATTTGAGCGTTCTTTGATCATTTAAGGTATTACTCAGTCTAAGGTCCATGAAGTGGCAGTCGAACAAACAGTTAACGTTTGTAGACTTAACACTCGAACAGATTTTATCGTCAACCACCTTCAGCGATTCAAAGAACATGGTGGAAAAAATGATAGTTAACAGAATAACCAGGTGAAAGAGTGTCAAGTGTTAGCGTTTCGATCCCGAGTAAATACAGTGGACATTGGGATACTGTGGTGAAAAGAAAAAAAAAAACAGAATAAGTAAATTTTTGTTGTTGGTACCAACGCTAATGCGGATTTAGATGTTTCGATTCGACCTAAATGGCTGCATCTGTCTTCTTTTGTAAATACTGTCACGGAAGATAATATATTAGATTATGTAGTTAATCATGCTGGTGTGCCTAAAAACTCATTACTATGCTATAAATTGGTTAAAAAGGATACGCTCGTCTCAACCCTGAAAAGAGTTAACTTTAAACTAGGTGTACCAGAAACGTCGTATGAAAAATTATTGAAGTCAGATATTTGGCCAATGAATGTGGCTGTACGCCCGTTTAGTTTTTTCGAAAAGGGAGTGCAACAATTACAGGAAACCTAGTTAAATCTACAAACAACCACTCAAATAACAAACGCTTAAAAATTCATTTTCAAAATGTTTCTGGTCTAAGAACTAAAGCTGATGATGTGCGTCTATTTACCTCGCCGTGTGAATATGACATTTACGTACTTTTTGAGACTTGGCTCAATGCCCAATTTTATGATGCTGGGTATTTTGATTCAAAACTGTTTGACGTCTTTCATAAAGACCGAGATCCGATCAAAACGGGCTGCAGTAGGGGAGGCGGTGTTCTTATCGCCACTCGGAGCACGCTACGAGCTGCGTTAGTAAAACTTAATGATGATAATTCACTATAAGATCAACTTTGTGTGCGACTTCAAAGTAATTATGGTTTGATTCATATCTTTGCATCTTACATTCCTCCTGGTAGTGATGAATTTATTTATAAGGCTCATGTGGACAACATTGTTGTACTTCATAATGTAAATAATTGGTGAACACAAGCTTTGTGTATTAGGCTATTTTAATTTGAATAATTTAAACTGGTCTTATTTAGATAATAATCTATTTTTAGTTCCAACTAATGTAAGTGCTTCTGTAGAGTCATACTTAGTTGATAACTTTTTGGCCAATGATCTAGTCCAAATAAATGGTTTTCGTAATAAGTTGAATCGCATTCTAGATCTTATTTTTGTAAGTAACGATGTTAATTTTAAGATATTTTACCCTGAGTCTGCTATCTCACCTACCAATTTACATCATTCGCCATTAATACTGGATTTTGAATTTTTTGAGTTTTTTGATATTCCTGTAGATAATTTAAGGTATCTTTTAATTATAGTCTGTGTAATTTTCAACGCTTAAATAATGTTTTCTCTGGTATTAAATGGGATGATGTTACAGGATTAGATGAGGTTGCTGATTCCCTTAAACTCTTTAAAAAAACTGTCTATGACTTGTGCAGAAAATATGTTCCAATTCATACTAAGCCATCCTATCAGCTCCCTTGGTATTCGAGAGAGCTCAAGCGTTTAAAGAACCTCAGAAGTAAATTCTTTAAAAAGTTTAAACTTACGCGTAAACCACATACTATGAATCATTTCTCATTTATAAGAATAAATTTAATAAGTTGAATAAATCGCGCTACAAAAACTATATTAGAAATTATGAAGCGAATATCAAAACAAACCCAAAAAACTTTTGGTGTTTTATAAAATCGAAAAAACGTGTTTCAAATATTCCGAGGTCCGTTTTTTATAATGATAAAACTACTGACTCATTCTCGGCGGCAGCCAATCTCTTTGCTGAGTTTTTTGGGTCGAACTTTGTTTCTGACAATGACGATTTGCTAAATACTGACTTCTCGGGTGTTTGTTATGCCAATTCTCCATTTGATATTGGCTCCCTTGAGGGTATTAAAAACTTAAAGGCGTCTTCAAAGACTGATATTGATGGGTTGTCTGTAAGTTTGCTCCAAAATTGCCCATCGTTAATTGAGCCTCTGACAGTAATTTTCAATACATCTCTTTCCTCTGGTAAAGTGATTGATGATTGGAAACTGACATCAATCACACCGACTTTTAAAAGTGGCAATAAAAGCGATATCAGTAATTATAGACCTTTATCAAAACTAACTACGGTATCGAAGTAACTTGAATGCGTTATCAAAGAAAAATTGTTTTTTAATCTTAAGAATTTAATTTGCATGAATCAGCATGGCTTTGTGACAGGAAGATATACATTAACTAATCTCGCCGTTTTCTCTGATGATTGCTTTACTGCTTTTCAAAATGGGTATCAGGCGGATACAATCTACATGGATTTCTCAAAAGCTTTCGATAGGATTTCACATAAAATTTTAATAGCTAAACTTTCTAATATAGGCTTTCATTCAATATTTCTGCAGTGGATTAAGTCATACCTGGGTGGCAGAAAAAGTTCTGTAGTAATTGATGGGATCTATTCCAACTCATTTGTGCCGACCTCTGGTATCCCACAGGGTACCGTACTTGGCCCGCTGTTTTTTATACTGTTTGTTAATGATATTGGGGATTGCTTTTCGACCGCTAAGTTTCTAATGTACGCTGATGACTTGAAAATTTTCTCGGTGATTAGAAACATTAATGACTCAATGCTACTTCAAGCAGAGTTTGATAAGTTTTACTTGTGGTGTGTAAAAAATCGACTATCTCTTAACATTAAGAAATGTCATCAAATTAGTTTTGCTAAACTTCAAAATCCAATTCGTACCTCCTATAGCATCCGTTCTACCATTTTAGAATCGGTTAATGAGATTAAAGACCTTGGTTTGTACTTTGATGCTAAATTTAGCTTTGTCACAAGTATAAACTATATTATTTCTAAAGCCTTTTCAATGCTCGCATTTGTGCGCCGCAATAGCTCTTCTTTCTCAGATCCGTACACTTTTAAAGTACTGTATTCCTCTGATGTTCGTTCGATTCTGGACTACGCTGTTTTCATTTGGAGGTCTTACCATCAAATTCATATAAATCGTTTAGAAGGCCTTTATCCAGTTTGCTTTACGTTCCCTACACTTCTCTGAACCCTTACCTGCTTATTATTCACGTTGCCAGTTGATCAACTTAATGACATTGCATAACAGAAGAATTTTTTTATCAGTCTCCTTTTTGTGTGATAAGTCACTGGATCTGTTGACTGTGCTTCACTACTGTGTAAAATCAATTTTAATGTGCCTTGTAGAGTCTTGCGACATATTGACCCGTTTCATATTAGCATGAGCAGAACTGTATATGGTTTTAATGCCCCGATGAACAGAACAATGTTTGAATTGAATAAGCTCTGTGTTTCTTTGGACCTTGATCTCTCAATTTCTAAAGCGGGCTTAAAATATCAGTTGAAATCACACTTATGTAATAATATTGCCGCTTAGTTTTCCTAAATGTAGCCTTAATAATTTTATTATTGCCTGGTTTTCATTATGTAGTCTGTAAGAATTGTAAATTTCATAGATAAATAAAAAAAATAAAAAATATAAAAAATAGGCCAAATAGTTCTAGAGGTACCTTCAGAGGTCACAATTTTAATAGGTAACACAATAATAATTTCAGACAAAACAACGCTAACTTCACAGTAATAACAGTAGGTACAACAATAGCGGTATAAGGGGTAACGGCAACAATTTCAACAATAATAGCAATCGGTCATCAAATAACAGCAATCGAAACAATAACAGGAACAATGATTACAAGAGGCGTCCAGTTTCGTGCAATAATGCTAATGTTCGCGCTTTAAACGCCCACGCCCCTCAGGAGCGAATACTGAGGGCGGAAGCATTGGACAATTAAAAATTTTTTTCGACAAAAGGCATTTATTGCTTAAATTTGAATTACCTCGACTTTATCGAATTGAAAATTAATGGGTCAAACAAATTTTTTACGAGTTTTTTACATTAAACATACCTTACATGTAGTAAACGATGATTTTAACAAACCATCTGATGGTATACTGGGTAAAGATTTCTTAAAAATTAATAAATGCATTGTGAGCTATGCAACCAATTGTAAGCGACACTTATATCATACCACCCAGATTCGAAGTTTATCGAATTTCCAATCTAGGCAATTCGCCAGATTCGCTTTTCGTGGGATCGCAAGAAGTTAAACACGGTGTATTCACAGCAAGTTGCATAGTTAATAGCAGTAACCCAATTATCAAAATCATAAATACCACAGATGAAGTAAAACATGTAAATAATGTAAATATTCGGACTGAAAAACTTTCTGACTATCATGTTTACTCAATTAAGAAGACCAAGACAGAAGACGAACGAATTAACAAATATTTTGAAAACCCAAATCCCTCCACAAGCTAACGGCAATTTACTTGACCTTTGCATAAAATATTCCGACATTTTCGCTCTTGGCAATGACAAAATGACACTAAACAATTTTTATGAACAAAAACAAGGCGAATTCATAATTTAACAAATACAACAATTACTTGTATTTTGTTTTTGCTTTTAGCTGTCAAATTTCAGATATTCTTCTCCGAATGAAAAAGGGCGACAGAAAATGCAAACACTCTCACGTTTTCACTCACTCACTAGCAAAATATAAAATTTTGACAATCAAACGCTACACAAAGCTGATTAAACAACACCACCTTATATAAATTCGCCTTGAACAAAAACTTAGATTGACTGACACTGACCCGGTATATGTAAAGAATTATCGCCTGTCATATTCCCAACGTGAAAAGATAACTCGCCAAGTCAATAAATGGATAGATAACGATTTAATTTAAGGAAGTTATTTTAATTATAAAAGTCCTTTAATTTTGGTTCCAAAAAAATCTACTAATGGTAAAAATCATATCATATGTGTGTTGATTTCCGCGCAGCCAACAAAAAACTTATTAAAGATAAATTCCCTCTCGCACGAGTTAACGATATTTTGGACAATCTTGGCAGAGCTAAATATTTTTCTACTTTAGATATTTTTTCAGAATTTCGCCAAATCCCCTTGCATGAAGATTCACATGATATAACTTCTTTTAGCACAGACTGTGGAGGATATTGATGGAAAGTGTTGCCATTCGGTTTAAGTATAGCACCCAACTCATTCTCACGGATGGTGAGTATAGATTTTTCTGGTGTTCCACCCAACGTAGTATTTTTATAAAATGGTGATATTTTTTAGGCTTTTCTGATCTAACGGTTGTGTAAATAAAAATACTTCATTAAGCTTTTTCCCGACATTTCGCTAAGATTTTTAGTATCTTCAGGGGATTTTTTCCTTTATTTACCTGCGCAGCAATATATATAAGACGTTAACAAAACAACAAAAAACAAATAAACGTATGAATACACAAAAAATAAATGGTTAAGTTTAACACAAAAGAGTTGTTAACTTACATTACATTTAAAATTAATCTTTGGAACGTAAAACTAAAAATCGTTACCAACGCTTGTGGTAGCTTTGTCTGAACTGAATATTACTAATATTTATAAACATAATAAATAAACTGCAGCGATGTCATCAGTATCCTCTTTCTTGTTCATTGCATTGTCCCTTTTCTGCATTATTCTTAAGCTTTCTAATGTGAATCTTGTTTTTGCTCTTTTCTCTGTATCAATTATTCTAGCGTTCGCCAAATCAGCTGGTGTTCATATGCTGCGCTAGTGCTGTGCTGTTTCTTTGTTTTATGTCTGCTTCGAGCTCGATAGGGCGAGTACCCAGGGATCGCTTGGTTGTTCCGATGTACACTTTGTCGCAATTGTAGGCTTCTTTGCCATTGCACTTAATTTCATAAACCACATTGTTTTGTTGTTTGATTTCTATGGGGGTTTGTGTTTTTGTAAATATTGTGGATAAGTGCAATTGGATTTGTATGTTAGCATTATGTTTTGTTGTTTGGCAATGTGTTGACTTAAGTTCTCGGACAACTGCGGAATTTAAGTAACGCTGAAATATCGCTTTGTAGTGTTTGTTGTTACTTTACTGGATGTTCTATTTTTGCGGCCGTTTATTTCTGTAATTTTTTGTTTTACTAAGTCGCGTGTTAATTTTTCTGGGTAGCTATTACTTTTTAGGATCTTCTTGAATTTTTCTATTTTTATGTCGTGTAATTTCCTGTCACACAATGTAAGTACTTTGTGTATTAAATGTTTAGCCGTATTGATTTTGTATTTTTTAGGTTGTGATGATAAGAAATTTATCAAACGACCCGAAGATGCCGGTTTTGAGTACCAGTCTAGTGTGAGATTATTTCTTTCCTGTGGATACGAACGTCAAAAAGAGGACGCTGGCTTTATGTTCCATTTCCATGGTGAATTCTAGTTTGTGGTGGTATTTGTTGAGGGTTTTTAATATTATATTCACGTCTTTGCGGTTAACTATTGCAAAATATCGTCTACATATTTTGTTATAAATTTAATACCGATGTTTAACTGTTTTAGCTCCAAAATGGTATTGTGAAGTAAATCGTCCGTGACAATATCAGCAATAGTGGGAGAAAGCGGGTTGCCCATTGACATTCCAAAGGTTTGGGAGTAGAATTTATTGTTACACACGAAGTAATTCTTGTCTTTGAGACAAAGGTCTAGAATATTTTGGAACTTGTTCTTAGGAATCATTGTCATATTTTCTATTTTTTCCCATTTTTTCATAATTTTTCTTGAGGCTACGACTGTTGGTATATTTGTAAACAGAGAGACGACATCAAACGAAACAAGTACATTAGAGTGGTTCAAACACTCTTTTTGGAAATACATAAACGCTACATCAGAATATTGTTATTTGTGATAAAAAAAGAGACACGTATTTTTTTATTTTGAAAAAAAAAAAGTTTTCTTAGAGGTCACGCTAATCGGTTTTTTATAAAAACGCTGATGTTCTCATTTTTTTTTATTTTCTTGGCATATTAAAATGCAGCTAAAAATTAGTTTTTTACATATAATTACTCTGGTATTATTGGGGAACATTCCCTTAACTACATACCTGTCTTGGGCAGTTAGAAATCTGACATCAGATTCATAACAGCAACCCCAGAAACCCACTGGAAACGTGTTTTAACCCTTGACAATGTTTAAAACGTTCAGTATCAACGTTTTAATTTCAATACTTTTTTTAATTTGATCGCTATATTGGATCCGCCATTTTTAATTTAAAAAAAATTTACTTCAGATTCGTAATCGGCGACCAGAAAAACTCTCGAGTGCCGGGTTTCGCACAAATCCAATAATTTTTTTTTTTTAATTTTGAATTTAGAAAAACTGACTTTAGATCCCTAATTAGCAACCCCAGAAACCCCCTGGCAACAAGTTCCAACCCATGACAATCCGTCAATCGTTCAGTATCAACGTTTTAATTTTACCAGTTTCTTTGCGACAGCATATTTTCGGGCACTAGGCCCATTCTAACTGCCCTAGACAGGTATGTAATTAAGGGAATGTTCGCCAATAATACCAGAGTAATTATATGTAAAAAACAAATTTTGAGCTGCATTTTAACATGTCAAGAAATTAAAAAAATTGAGAACATCAGCGTTTATATAAAAAACCGACCAGCGCATAGTGCTGTATGAGCGGGCAAAAATCAAAAAAATTGTTGTCACGTATGTCAACGTGTTTGGTATCGTTGGAAAGGAAATTTATCCTAGATTAAGGATCTGGACTTAGTTTAAACCTCTTAAAGTTGTGTGTTTTTTATATATTTTTTCTTTTATGAAAATGCCTTTAGCTGGAGTCTTAAAAAAAAAATTGCTAAAAATACAATTTATCATACTTTGTCTTAAGACACAATTTTTCTAATTAGAAAATCTGTAAGGAAACCACTCTATAGAGCTTTTTAAAAAATATTGAGTTTCCTGGCTGGAATGGCCTATTTGCTACACCCTAAAATTTGTTGCAGAAAATTTAAAAAATTCCTAAGTTTACAAAGGGATAAAAAAAATATGTAAAAGTATGTTTTTTTTATTCTTTTATTTGAAATAAGGGGCATTTTTCTTTGAAATAAAAAAAAAAGTCTGCAGACTCATTGCGCTTTTAGAAGAAAATCGTTTTTTTTAAGGTTATAAAATAAACTTTTGCAAAAAAAAAATTTCACTGATTACAGTTACCACAGTATTTTCCATTACTTAAATGCCAAAACATTCTTTAAAAATAGTAAAGTTTATTACTGTAGACACACGCGGTAGTATTCTGTGCTGTGTAGTGAAGCGTAAAATACTGAAAAAACTAATATTAATATGAATTCAATTATAAAAAACTCAATTTTAGCTGATATCTGGATTTCTACTCGTCCATCAGATAGAGTGTCTGCATTATCTGCATTTTTTGAAGACAAATTAATACACGCTAAATGCGACAAAGCATTTTTGAATCAAAAAACAAGTAAGAGCAGCGCTGTCTTCGGCTATGCCGAAGGCTTCATACCTTTCATGAACATCTGCAAATTTTACTTTGACAGATTACTGCTTTTGAATACATCTGCATACATCGATAGAGGAGTTACATACTTATATAAAAAATCGCATCTAAACAATCAGAGGTATGGA
>NW_016157511.1:92574-131257 GCF_001687245.7 Rhagoletis zephyria | reverse complement strand
ATATAATAGTTTACGTGCAAAAATAAACCGGTTGCATAAAGATTGTATACCGAGCTTAAACGCATTGCAAACAAAAAAACAAACTTTGCTGCCAACGATTAAATCGACTGAATATTCAGCCGAAGTTGATCTGAAATCATTATTGCTGAAAACAACGCAAAGTATTTTAGAACTAAGCCCAGATAATGGTGACATAACCAAAGCTTCTTTGGTTTGTAAGTGGGGCATGGATGGAAGTTCGGGGCATAGCCGCTATAAGCAAAATTTTGGTGACGACAAATAACCGGATGAGTTTATGTTCATCATTGCGCTAGTCCCTCTGAGGTAACAAAAAATTATCTAATATGTCTTCCAAAAACATTCAATAGCCTTTAAAAATAAATTCGAGTTTAGATCAGTAAATGGCATTTTAATTTACATTGACAACTTTTTACAGTATTATTTTGCAAAAGGCTGGTCTGAATTAATTAATTTACTCGATTACCTATTTTGCGATATGACGGTCTTATATCTTTTCGACAAGCCATATAAGTTATTAAAAAATAAATATTTTTTCCAGGTTAATTGATTTGTCATCCAACAATAAACGGCGTTAGATAAAACAAATAATTTTTGATTCAGTATTTTGCAACAACTCTTGTTCGTGCGAAGTAACTAATAAAAAGGAAAACAAAATTATATTTGTCGTTTGAGTATTTAATGTCGTCTTGAATGAATCAAATTTTTTAAGCGTGTGACATCCACACCAAAAGATATAATCAATTTAAAAAAACATTTTGTAGTCAAAAAGGACCAAAATGAAAGTAGCTGCCATTCCTAGAGGGTTTGCGTAAGAGAGATATAGGGAATCTTATTTGCCATGAATTAAGCCATAGAATGAAGCCTTGAAGTCTTTAATATTATTAGGAAAACGCCCTGTATAAATAATAAAATAACTACTCAGTATTGGAACTACTTCTGAATAATTTTGCAGTTTTAATCTCAGTTTCCATGAAAAATGTAAGAGCTAGGTAAAAAAAAAATTGATTTTTGAATTTTCATTATGAAGATTTGTTTAGTTTTCTCTGTTTTCTGTTTTATGGTTTGGGATGTGCTATTTATTGTTGTGTTTTTAACTGAGTTTGTCAAATGTTTGGGGGTCAGCTCATATTTCTTACACTCTAAGAAAAATTTTAATTGCTCGATCTGCAATTTCTCTGTCAGGCAAAGGAAATTTAGGAAGGCTTTAGCTTGAAAAAAATTTTTAGGAGGGTTGCCACCTATTTGAAAAGTCTAATTTAATTAACTTCTATACAAATTATATCAAATATTAAAATACGTGTGTCAAACGAAAGAGTGTTCAGATAGATGAATTTTTAAAAGATGAATATCAATTGAAAGGGCTTTATTTCCGACCTTTATTTAGGAGGGTTGCCACATGTTTTAAAAATCATATTCAACTTAATTCATCAGTTAATTTAAATATGTATCACAATGTTAGACGAAAAGATTTAAGAAGATTTTAGTTTGATAAAAGGATTTTCAGCTGTTTGAATAGTGCAATTTAGTAAACTATACGCAAATTGTATAAAATATTAAAATATAATCGTCAATCGAATGAGATTTATGAAAGCTTTAGTTTAAAACATCGTTTATTGGGCTTGCCACCTTTTCGAAAAGTCATACCGATCTAACTAAGTATAATAAGAGCTGCTCCATTTGGAATTTGGCAGCACTATACATAGCATAACTTTGTTATCGACTACTGGATCAGCCGTTTATTTAGTGTGCTGATTTTGCTATCGTTGTTATACCCGAGCGCACTTGTGCACAAGGGTATTATAACTTTGTTCACATAACGGTTGTTTGTAACAGGCAAAACGAATCGAGATAGATATAGACAAATGTATACATAAATGATCAGAATGAAAAAAGAAATCGATTAAGCCATGTCTGTCTGTCTGTCCGTCTGTCCGTCTGTCCGTCTGTCCGTGTACACGATAACTCGAGCAAAAATTGAGATATCTCAACGAAATTTGGTATGTAGGTTTCCCTTAATCCAAGGTAGGTTGGTATTGAAAATGGGCGAAATCGGACTGTAACCACGCCCACTTCCCATATAACGGTAATTTCCAGAAATACGAAAACTGCGATATTTTAGTAACTACTGAAGATAATTCACTCAAAATTGATATTTACAATGAGTTTTAGACGAAAAATAAGAATATTAAAAAATTTTGGCAAATGGGCGTAGCCACGCCTACTTATGGTTACATGTGTATATCTTGGTAACCGCTGCACCAATTTCTTCCAAACTTGGCACAGTTGTTGGTCCTGCTACAGCATACCAAATGGCCGAAAATTTTTAAAATCGGACCATAACCACGCCCACATCCCATATAACGGTAATTTAGAAAAATATGAAATCCTCGATAAATCAGTAAATATTAAAGCTAATTTATTCAAAATTGATGGTTGCAACAGTTTTTTACCAAGAAATACGCTTATGATACAATTTTGGAAAATGGGCGTGGCGCCGCCCACTTACGATCATATATATGTATCTCGCTAACCGTTCTAGCAATTTGAACCAAACTCGGTACGGTTATTGTGCTTGCCACATAAAAGCAAAGCGTTGAAAATTATTGAAATCGGACTAAAATAACGACCGCTTTTCATATAACGGTATATTTCAGAAATGCTTGAAACTGCAATATTTCGAAATTTAAGGACGCTAATTTACTTAAAATAAATACACCCCGGCTTATCGTGTAGCGGTAGCTTTCGGAAAGGTGGAAAACATATATTTAATAATTGCGCCGGGTATTCAATGTTCGGCTCCGCCCGAACTTAGACTTTCTTACTTGTTTTTTTATTACAGTTAATTTTCATATGCGAACTTTAAAAATAAGTGATGTGGAGAGCAAAGAACTTCAGCAAAGAAAATTGATTTTGCACTAATTCATGCAAAAGCCACACATCTCGCAATGTCGGTAGATGTTGAAATTGTTGGTATCCCGACAATAACAAACGACAATATCGACGATTGCCTTGACAAAATATTTGTGAACGCATTAGGAGTGTCCGTCTCAGCTGAGCAGATAGAGAAGCGCTACATAAAATCACTCAAGCGAAGCAACTCATTCTGTTAATCGCTGAATATTCTGTGTGTACGTTTCTCTTCGCGCGAAATAAAACAAAACGTTATGCGAACAAAATTGAAGGCCAAGAAAAAACTAACAACGGAGCTCTTTTCAGGCGCAAGTAGTAAACAAAACATTTATATTAACGAGAGCTTAACTCAATATAACAGAGCCTTGTATGCTACAGCAAAAAAATTTAAAAAAGAATTATGTTAAAAAAGGCTGATAATGGTGTTGTTGTTGTTGTGAGATCTTTTGAAGATGTGTCTGGTATTCCAGACTAATTCATTTATATAAACGCAATTTTATGAACATGTTCTGTAATGATCTCAACAGCAGTAAACCTTCCATTAACAGCCCCATTAACAGTTTCAATCTGCTACTTCCTCCCAAAATTTATTTTTACGCAGTGCATCAGAATATTCGTAGTCTGCGGCAAAACTTTGACTCTTTACTTTGTAATATAGAAATATTCCGGTTCCTCCGGATCTCATATTCGTGTCGGAAATTTAGATTTACTCTTATGAGACGCAATTTTATACATTACCAAACTACACTTTTTTTGCGAATAGTAATGATGCTTATTCTGCAGGTGGAGTAGGAGTTTTTGTGCGTAACATATTTGATTACGAGATATTTAGGTATAATTTGTTGAGTGCGGATGTGTTAAAAGTTTTACTAAAAATTAATAACAAGGAAATAAGTCTAATCTGTGTCTACAGACGTCACTCAGAATCTGGTCAGTTCTTTTTGGAGGAATTCTCAAGCTTTTTATACAATGAGAAAGCAAGTAATGCGGTTATTTTAGGTGACTTAAATTTGGATATTTTACAATCGAACGCAGTGTTGGAAAATTACCTGACTCTGATGGCCAGTCATGGGTTTGCTTCATACCTAGATGAGCCAACAAGGAATTCTTCTGGCACTTGCCTGGATCATGTTTTTTGCCGATTAAGTGGTATCTATTCTTGTACCAGCTTAAATCTGGATCTTCAAATCACTGATCACACTATGACTGGCATTAAACTTGAAAATTTCTGTTACGTCAAGAAGATCGAGAAAAATAAATCTCAAATAACAAAAATAAACTATGCTTTGTTAAATGAAAAGCTACTTTTTGAGGATTGGGAAAAAGTTCACTCTGAGAAAGATATTTCAAAAGCATACTCCCTATTCATTTATACACTGCACTCTCACATACGGTCTGCTAGCTACACCTTTGTCCCGCGCAAATTTAAAAATAAACTCAAACCGTGGATTAGTTCTGACCTCATTAAAAAAATCAAACTGAAAAACAAATTAGGAAGTAGGTGCCACAAGCACCCATCTAACCAGAAACTCCGTTCTCGTTATAAGAACCTTTGCAAAAAATTAAATAAAGATATCCAGTCCCAGAGAGATTCTTATTTTTCCAATAAGTTTCAAGAATCTCGAGGCAATTCGAAGAAGGAATGGGATATCATTAACAGTATTGTTAACAAGAACTGTAAAACTGACAATCAGACAATATCATTGAACGACTGTGGTAATATCATATCCAATCCTTCTGCTGTTGCTGGTGTATTCAATGATTTTTTTGTATCAGTCGGGCAATGCAAATTTTCACCGTGTAAGTGTGTCATGTCGGATAACAATATATTTAATTCTAAAAACAGCTTTTTATTTGAACCTTTCTCAGGCTCGGAGATATTGTCTATAATAAAAAACCTCAACAACTCTAGTTCTTGTGGGCATGATGGTGTTTCGAACCAACTGCTTAAAAACGTTGCTCTTAACTTGTTAGACATTCTGAAACATTTATTCAATAAGAGTGTCTTCTCAGGAATTTTCCCAGATAATTTGAAATGTGCAACTATTATTCCTTTATTTAAAAAGGGTAATAAGAAAGATAAAAATAACTATAGGCCAATTTCATTACTACCATCGATATCAAAAGTTTTTGAGAAGGCACTCAAAAGCAGGATTTTATTATTTCTTGATAGTAAGAATTTCTTTAGCTCAAGGCAGTTCGGGTTTAGGACTAACCGTTCAACCGAGGATGCCCTCCTAGATTTTTGCTCATTTATTTATCAGGGATTGGACAATAAAAAGAGTTGTGCTGGTCTTTTCGTTGATATTACGAAAGCATTTGACACGGTGGATCATGCCATTTTACTGAATAAATTATATTCGGTCGGCTTTCGTGGATTTATATATAAGTGGTTTGAATCTTATTTAACCGGAAGAGTACAAAGGGTTAAAGTTCACGACAATTTCAGCAATTATAATACAATAAAAATCGGAGTTCCACAAGGTTCTGTGCTAGGTCCGATCCTGTTCCTGGTCTATATAAACTCAATTTTTGATCTGCCTTTCATAGGAAAAGTCACTGCATTTGCTGATGATCTTGCACTTGCATATAGTTCAACAAATTCATTTGAACTGGTAGCTAGTCTAAATCATGATGTTTATCTTCTGAGAGCTTGGTTTGCTAAACACAAGCTCGTTGTTAGCAGTAAAACCAAATTAATTTATTTTAGTCTGAATGCGAGGAAATCACCAGATGTGAAAATTACCTTTCATTCTTCGGACTGCGATCAATTACATAGGCATTTGTGCCCTGAGGTAAAATCTGGTACTTTCAATTCCCTTGCGTCCTGCAGTAACAATTGTTTTGTAATTGAGATAGTTGATGACTTCCAATATCTCGGTGTATCCATTGACCAAAACTTGAAATGGTGTAACCACATATCCCGTTTAAAACAATATCTTCAATCCGCATTACGTTGCTTTTATCATCTCAGAAAATATTGCTCTAATAATACTCTGAAAACAGTTTACTATGCGTTATTCAATTCTAAATTATCATATGGTATCAGCTGTTGGGGAGGCGCCCCCTTAAACAAAATTCAAGCTCTTCTGACCTTGCAGAAATGTGTTGTTAGGAAATTATGTAACGCGAATCGTCTGCATCCCTCCAGAGAACTCTTTAAAAATCTGAAAATTCTTCCAGTGAGAGACCTGTATTATTTCAAAGTTTTAAAAATTTTTTACATTAGATGCGGGTACCTACATAGTGTCAAATCGGACAACTATTATCTGAGGAAAAACTCATTCCCCCTTGTTGCTGTCCCGTCTTCGCGAACTACTCATTCCTGCAGATTCTATACAATAGTATCTCGTAAATTATTTAATGCGCTACCTGCTAGTATACGCGCCATAAGAATTCTTCAAAATTTTCTGAAAAATGTGAAATCCTTCCTTCTGAACCTTTCATACAATGAGGTCGAAGTTTTTCTACGGACCATTACCTAAATTTTGTTGCTTTTAAACTTCCGTTTGATGTTCATCTTTCGGCTCGTACTTGTGAATGTCAATAATTTTCGATTTTATTGAAGGCTATTCGCAGTTTATAAATATTTTTTTTTTTTTATTCTTCTGCTTTATATTGTAATTCTTACCATTTTATTTTATTTTTCTTAACGCCACCCCGCTGTATTTATAACTTTACTAGAGATGGCATTTAATACTATGTTAATTTTAATATACAAAATGCCTTATGTTTAAGCCGCCGCTTAAACTTAATTCAGCGGCCGTGCGCGCATCCTGTGGCCGCAGCGGTGTGAACTCCGAAAGATGATTAACGAGCGCGCACGGCCGCTTCCCATCGTCGTGCCAAATGAGCGACAAGTTAGTTCAGCAACTACCAGCGATAAACGCGCACGCGCCCCGGGGATTAGTAATTTGCGAAGTTGAAATCCTTTTTGACCAAGTGAACGCTTATATATATATATATCTTGAACGCTTTTATATAGCTCATGAATAAACGGAGTTGAATCTTATAACTTTTTAAAAAACGAAAACAAGTGTTTACTTTAAGCGGAAAGCCAGTGGGCATACAAAAAAAACGGTGAGTGCGAAAGGCGACCATTGGAATTATTCATGGTCCTTCGCAGCCAACCCTGGCCTAGCTCATAAAAAAAAAATAAAACATTTTAATAAAAACTCGAGAAAACCGTATTCGTACGTCCGCAAAAACTAATACATAAAAAAAAAAACTGCAAAAAAATTGGAAAAAGTTATAAACAAGAGTGGTTAAAGTGCACGTCTACAAAAACAAAACAAAAATTATANCCGCTCAAAAGTTTATAGCGGAGAGTGACAGTATCATGAGATATTGTGCAAAATTCAGTGATGCACCAATCCAAGACCACACTGAATCATATCTTATTATNTAAAGTGCACGTCTACAAAAACAAAACAAAAATTATAAAACTTTTAAATAAACATATGTGTTCAAAAAAAAAGTGCACGCCTACATACAGTGCTACATACATATATGCAAGCGAAATACACATGTACTTGCATATCGCTAACTCAGAGTGAAAACTAAAAATTAAAAAAAAAAAAACCAAAGTGTTGAAAAAGTGCACATAAGTATGTACATAAAAAAAAAAACATAAACATATCTATATGTACATACATTAAAAAAAATAAAAATTTAAATAAAAATCATCATAAAAACAGCAAAACCAAGGCGAGCTTTCAGCCAAGCAGCCAGAATAAGGAGCCATCAACAACATCAGCAGCCATCAACAGCATCTGCAACTTCATCAGCATCAGCGGCAACAGTAACACCAGGCGCAAAAACATAAAGAAGCTCACTTACATACATTCATCGCTACATAAACAAAGGAAAGTAGTAAGTAGGCAAATTTTTAATTTAAAAAAAAAATTTAAAAATTTAAATAATATAACTTTCATATTCTTAAAAGTTATATTATTTCTAATAAACTGCCAACGGGCATACATACATATATATATGTATGTATGCCCGTTGGCAGTTTATTAGAAATAATATAACTTTCATATTCTTAAAAGTTATATTATTTCTAATAAACTGCCAACGGGCATACATACATATATATATGTATATAATTAAATAAAAGGCGTATTTTTTCTCGCCAAAAACGGTTCTATTAAAATTGCGGATATTTTCCTGCCGCACAAAATTCCACAACGGCAATTTGCCGCTATTAAAATTTTGGTAGAAAAATTCCGTTTTCCGGAAAGCGGTATACCTCCACTTACCGCCAATCTTATATATATATAGGTATATGTATATATATGCAAAATTTATTATATACCCCAAAATAAATTTCGTTGCAGTTTATATGCCTACTGTGTCCCACTGTGCAAGAATAAAATATTAGCACATTAAAATCACATNTCAATTCGCAAACCAAACCAAGCTGTGCAAAAACTGGTTTGGTAATACCCATAGCACTAATGAGTGTCCGAGTAAGTGGTCATGTACACATTGCCAACAACGGCATCACTCCCTGCTGCACATGAATCCCAAACCACAATCTCGACACTCCAGTGCGCGAGCGAATGAAACCGCCGCACAACACACTACTGCCCAGTCGACACCTCCCGCTCGACAAGCGCAGTCAAGCTCCGATTCCAGCGAGCAACCGTGCTGTTCCAAACAAGCACAAATACAATCATTGCATACCGACAATGATAGCAAAATTCTCCTTCCAACTGCCATGGTCGCAGTTGAACACGAGGGGGAATTGTTTCAACTTAGAGCCTTGATTGATCAAGGCTCACAAAGAACTTTCATTTCCTCGAAAGTTCAAAAACGATTGAAACTACCATTCGAACATTCCAAGTTCGAAATTTCCGGCATGGGTGGACATGTAGTACAAAGCTCCTCAAAGCTTTGTCCACTCACATTGGTTGCACCCAAAACCATGCAACGGATAAACACACAGGCTATCGTGTTACCTCAGCTCACGAGGCACATGCCTACGTTCACCATTAGCCGTGAAAACTGGCAGCGATTCAAGATCCTTGAACTTGCTGACCCAAGCTGTCACTTACCAGCTCAAACTGATATGGTAATCGGCAGCGATATACTTCCACAAATCCTGCTGGAAGGTATAAAAAAGATTTGCGACACTATACTTGCGCAAAAAACAATATTTGGCTGGATTCTCAGTGGTCCAATAACCGAAAATGTGGTGTCATTCTCGACACAAGTAGAAGAGTGCTCGAATACAACTCTGAGCTCTCAGCTTAGAAAGTTTTGGGAAGAGGAGGAGATTCCACAACCTCCACAAATTTCCCGTGAAGATCAGGCATGTGAAAATATGTATGCAACAACAACGACTCGTGCCCCAAACGGTCTATACATTGTGCGACTTCCATTCAAGGAAGAATTTCCAAAAAAGCTGTCTCTGGGCCACTCTCGGTCTGCTGCACTTCAGCAGTTTTTTTAGCATGGAGCGATCGCTACAGAAAAAAGGAGACTTAGGCACAATGTACAACAATGTGTTGCAAGAATATCTCGACCTCGGGCATATGGAGCACACGAAGCCATGCGAGATAATAACGAATTGCAAATACTTCTCGTTCTACTTGCCACATCATGCGGTCGTCAAACCAGATAAGGTAACCACCAAAATTCGCGTGGTATTCAATGCCTCAAAAACATCTGGTTCAGGAAATTCCCTGAATGACGTGTTGCACACTGGTCCCACACTCCAGCCAGATCTCATGCTGCTCATTCTGCAGTGGCGAATGCACAGATTCGTGTTCAATGGCGACATTGAAAAAATGTATNATTCGTGTTCAATGGCCACATTGAAAAAATGTATCGTCAAATGCTCATCCATGAGGACGATAAACATTTTCAGCGAATCTTATTTCGCACATCGGCTGACTCTTCTGTCACCGATTATAATCTTAAAACCGTAACGTTCGGGGTTAATTGTGCACCATACCTCGCTATCCGTACCCTGCATCAATTAGCAGATGATACGATAGCGACATTTCCCTTGGCTGCCACAATACTTAAAACCGAAACGTATGTGGATGACATCCTATCCGGAAGTCATGATATTGACAACGCCACTGAATCACTTTTTCAAGTGATCAAAGCGCTTAAGTCAGCTGGTTTCATACTCAAGAAACTAACGGCCAATCATCCGGCCATTTTAGAAAAATTTCCAAAGGAGGATCTTCTCGACTCCAACTTTTTGAAATTTCAGAGCGCTTTCACAACCAAAACTCTTGGTATACAATGGAACGCACTCACAGATAAATTTTCATACACCATTCTGCCTGCATCGACATCGAATGCCGTCACAAAGCGACAAATTTTATCTTCTGTCGCAAAACTTTTTGACCCGGCAGGATGGCTATCGCCAGTGATGATTCAAGCAAAGATTCTTCTTCAAGAACTTTGGCTAGATGGCGTTGATTGGGACGAATGTGCCAAACCTATATCCTTGGCAAAATGGCAACAGTTCGCAGAAAATCTACCAGCCATCTTCCACATCGAAATCCCTCGATGGGTTAATTTCACTCCCGGGCAAGATACCCAAATCCACGGGTTTTGTGATGCCTCGGAAAAAGCATATTGCGCTGCGATTTACATCCGCGCAGATGCTAGCAACCAAAGATATTCCACTCTCTTGGTTGCAAAAAGCAAAGTCGCACCATTGAAGACGGTAAGCTTGCCACGCCTGGAGCTGTGTGGTGCAGTCTTACTCGCAAAACTGGTCGCAACTGTTCGAAAACAGCTCAAATTGGAATCGTGCAACACATTCTTATGGTCAGATTCAGAGATTGTGCTAGCTTGGCTTGAAAAGCCACCATGTACATGGAAGACGTATGTATCCAATCGTACCTCTCAAATCCGGGAATATCTTCCAACCGGTGCATGGCGCCATGTTTCCAGCCAAGATAATCCAGCCGACCTCGGCACCCGTGGGTGCAAACCGCAGGATTTGGCGAATTCCCCACTCTGGTGGCACGGACCAACATGGCTCTCTTGCCACATGGATGCATGGCCAAGGTCAAAGGCATGCAGTGCATCTCCACCAGAAAAGCGCAAGGTGGAGGTATATCACGCGCTCGAAGAAGAGGTCGATTTTCTTGATCGCTTTTCTTCTTTCTCTCGAGCACTCCGCGTGACTGCGTACATGTTCCGCTTCGTGAGCAATGCCCGCAACAAATCAAAGGGGTTAGCCACAATCACCTATCCACATCTGACACATAACGAATTTCAATATGCAAAAATTCATCTTATCAACGCAGCGCAATCACGCCATTTTCCGAGCGAAAAAAGCGCTTTGCAAGATAAAAAGCCACTTAACAAAAAAAGTCCTCTTATTGTTCTCAATCCTTCGTTGGACAAAGACGGACTTTTACGGGTTAATGGCCGATTAGCACATTCCACATTAAGCTATAATGAAAGGCACCCAATAATTCTCCCTACCGAATCGAGGTTCTGCCAGCTATATTTGGAGTTTTTACACTCGCTGCTTCTTCACGCAGAAACACGATTAATGCTCCAAATGGTAAGGCAAGAGTACTACGTACCAAAGCTGAAACCTCTAATTAAAAAATGCATCTTTCAATGCAAAGTGTGCACGCTTTACAAGCAACAAACACGCACCCAAATAATGGCCGCTCTACCCCCTGAGCGCTGCAGTTTCTCACTCCCATTTTCCACAACGGGAGTAGATTTTGCTGGGCCATTCCAAATTAAAGCATCGGTGCTAAGATCTACAACCCTTATCAAGGGATACGTTGCAGTTTTTGTCTGTTTTTCCACAAAGGCAGTGCATCTCGAGCTATGCTCGGATCTTACAACCGAGGCTTTTCGAGCAGCATTCGCCCGCTTCGTTGGCAGACGAGGTTTTCCCTCAAAAATGATGAGCGACAATGGAAAAACGTTCATTGGCGCCCAGCGCGCAACAGAACGCGACTTCGTTAAATTCCTTAACGAATGTTCCGCAGACATTGTCAAAAAATATGCCCCTCAAGGCATCAACTGGCAATATATACCACCCAGCGCCCCCCACATGGGCGGCTTGTGGGAATCTGCAGTGAAAAGCTTTAAAATCCATTTAAAGAAAACCGCTGCAACCCACAAGTTCACTTTCGAAGAATTCACGACGCTTCTGGTGCGAATTGAAGCAGTCCTCAACTCGAGGCCTCTATCCGCACTTTCTCAAGACCCAGCTGATATGACAGCACTTACTCCGGGTCACTTCCTTCGAGGTGCACCGCTATTGGCCATTCCCGAGCCTAATGCGGAAGACCTCTCTCTACTAAACCGGTGGGAGAAAGTCAAAGCACTTCACCACCAATTTAGTCGCCGCTGGAAAGAAGATTACCTCAAAGATCTTTAGAAGAGATACAAGTGGAAAACCCCACAACGCGATCCTCAGCCAGGCGACCTCGTCGTGATCAAAGAAGATTCGCTCCCCCCCACCGAGTGGCGATTGGGACGAATCGAAAACGTTCGCAACGGCCCTGATAACCACATACGTGTCGTAGAAATCCGTACGCAAAATGGAGTTACCACGCGGCCACTTGTCAAACTGTGCTTCCTTCCAAAAGCACAATAAATAATTCTATACATCTTTTCCTTTTGTATATTAAGGGTCTTAACCTCCCGTTTAAATATTGTACCCAAGTACTTCTCGTTTCTCTGCCTTTGCTTCTACTTCCAGATCGAAGACATCATGGCAGCACGGAAGGCATGCCCCCTGGCTCCAACGGCAGATACAGACAACTGCCTACAATGCCGGCTCTGCCACCGGTACCACGCATTGTGGACGTGCCCGGCCTTCAAGGCGATGAAGCCGCCGCAACGGTTGGGAGTAGCCCGCGCGCAGGGCTACTGCGTCAACTGCCTTGCGCTCACCCACACTACCGGGGAATGCGACTCGCCGGGTAGTTGCAAGACCTGCGGGCTAGCGCACCATGTAGCAGCCAACACCCATCGCGCACGGGGCCAAGGGAACAGGGTCCAAGAAGAGGAAACCGGCCACAAAGGCCCCAAGGAGCGTCAAGCGGCGCGCACCGCCGAAGAAAAAGGCGCTGAAGAAGGCGCAGAAGAACCCGCGCAACCATGCGCCGCAACCGCCGCGCAAGAAGACCGCCCAACGGACGATCGCGCGCACTCCCCAAGGCCTACAAACGGCCAATTTCCAGGGCCGCACCACCCACCGCGTCCTTGGCAACACGATCCGCGCCCTGAAAGAGCTGCAGGAGACGCTCAGCAACGCATTCCTGCAGGGCCGCCGCTTAAACTTAATACATGGTAAGCCGGGGTGTATCAATTTTGAGTAAATTAGCGTTCTTTAATTTCGAAATATTGAAGTTTCAAGCATTTCTGAAATTTACCGTTATATGAAAAGCGGCCGTAATTTTAGTCCGATTTCAATAATTTTCAACGTTTTGCTTTTACGTGGCAAGCACAATAAACATACCAAGTTTGGTACAAATTGGTATAACGGTTACCGAGATACATATATGTAATCATTTTCCAAAATTTTATTATAAACGTATTTCCTGGTAAAGAATTGTTGCAACCATCAATTTTGAATAAATTAGCTTTAATATTTACTGGTTTATCGAAGATTTTGTATTTCTCTAAATTACCGTTATATGGGATGTGGGCGTGGTGTTTGTCCGATTTAAAAAAATTTCGGCCATTTGGTACACTGTACCAAGGCCAATAACTGTGCCAAGTTTGGAAGAAATTGGTGCAACGGTTACTCAGATACACACATGTAACCATAAGTGGGCGTGGCTACGCCCATTTTCCAAAAGTTTATAATATTCTTGTTTTTCGTCTTAAAATTATTGTAAATATCAATTTTGAGTCAATTATCATCAGTATTTACTAAAATAACACAGTTTTCTTATTTCTGGAAATTACCGTTATATGGGAAGTGGGCGTGGTTGCAGTCCTATTTCGCCCATTTTCAATACCAACCTACCTTGGATAAATGGAAACCTACATACCAAATTTCGTTGAGATATCTTAATTTTTGCTCGAGTTATCGTGTACACGGACGGACAGACAGACGGACAGACGGACGGACAGACAGACATGGCTTACAGTAGCTACACACGACGAGCATATCCGCGCACATGTGCGCCAACATGCTGACTGTTGTTTGCTACAGACGGCGAGCGGCTCATAAGCGATCTTGTACTCAAAGCGTAAACATGGAAAGGAAAGACGCGGATGATGCAATTGAAATACTTATGACTTCGGGTTTTTTATGTATGTGTTACTTAAATTTATTTATATTTTACTTATATGTATGTACATAAATATACATATAGTAATTTAGCCTCATTTATCAAAAATTCAATTAACGCACATGGCTTGGATGCATTTATCCGCGATGTGCACACTGCAAGCATCAACATAAAGTGAGGTTGTTGTTTTTGTTTCCAATGCGATGCTCGCAAACCACGCTACAAACGACGAGCATGACCCGCAAGCCGCGCGTGTGCGCAGATATGCTCGTCGTGTGTAGCTACTGTTAAGCATGGCTGAGCATTTATGTATACATTTGTCTATATCTATCTCGATTCGTTTTGCCTGTTACAAACAACCGTTATGTGAACAAAATTAATACACCCTTGTGCACAAGTGCGCTCGGGTATAAAAATAAACAAAATGCACACCTTCAAGAATAACGCAGTTCGGCAGAATGTGGCGAAAACAGGCTCAATCGATCAACGAAAGGGATGTCCAAGTATTAATGACGGGTGTCATCTCTAAAGTACGGGTATTTTGGCGTGGAAATTAATTCTAATAATATTTGTAAGTCTTTCATCTAAATAGAAATAAAAGAAGGTTCTAAAAAAGTTTCGACTGAATTATTCATATTATATTAGTTTTTTGGTTCCTTAAAACCTGCCAGATTTCAACTGAAGCAGATATTATGTAAGTATATTAAACGAGAAGAAATTTTTGGTGAAGGTGATTGGATTTGCATCGTTCTTTCGAATTTCAAATATGAGAGGACGAAGTAAAGACTTTGCCTGTAGATATGCGATAAGATTTATTGAAGTTTTTTTTTAACGGTACAGGGTGATTTGAAATTTAATGATATTAAAAACCGACACTATTCAACTAGGATCGCGTATAGTTCTAACTAAATTTGGAATAGTTTCTAGGTATTTGAATTAAAATTTTGGGCGTTTTAACGCCCTGTGGGTTTACTAGTCTATATATATAATACGCGAAAGGATTTTTTGTCCAGGTCAAGATTGCACCGTTCGTCCGATTTACAAAAGTGAGGTGCCAAATTAAAGGGCGTGGGCTGTAGATGTGCAGTAAGGTTTTACTTTTTGGAAAGGAGTTGCCACCTGTTAAACAATTAAACTCAAATTATTTAAAAACAATTGCCACCAGATCCGCACCGTTCGTTCGATTTTCAAAAATGAGATGTCAAATTAAAGGGCTTGGGCTGAAGACATGCATTAAGGCGTTACTTTTTCGAATAGAGTTGCCACCTGTTAAACAATTACACTCAAATTATTTAATTACCAGTGCGATCAGAACCTCACCTTTCGCTCAATTTTCAAAGGTGAGGTGTTAAATTAAAGAGCTCGGGCTGTAAATGTGCAATAAGGTTTTACTTTTTGGAGAGGAGTTGCCACCTTTTAAAAAATTAAGTTCAAAATATTTAAAAAGTTAAAACAATTATTACAAATAAATATATATTGATATATATCAATCGAAATGGTTTTAAAAAGTTTGGTTTCTTAACTTCACTGTAAGAGGGGTGTCACCTGTTTAAAAAATTAAATTAAATTTCAATTAAGGGAATTTTTCTTCTTCCTTATTGGCGCTGTAACCGCCTAACCGATTTTGGCTGAGTCCAAAACAGCACGCCAGTCATTTCTCTTCTGTGCTAACTGACGCCAATTGGAAATGCCAAGTGAAGGCAAGTTCTTCTCTACCTGGTCTTTCCAAAGCAGAGGAGGCCTTCCTCTTCCTCTGTTACCAGCATCGCGGCCGGGTTGAATATTTTCAGAGCAGGAGCGTTTCTGTCCATTCGAACGATATGGCCAAGCCAGCGGAGCCGCTGAATTTTAATTCGCTGCACTATGTCTATATCGTTATAAAGCTCATACAGCTCATCGTTAAATCGTCTGCGGTATTCGCCATCACCAATGTGTAAAGGTGAATTAGGTAATAGAAATAAATATACACATATGGGCGCCAGATGAACAGCCTCTAAGAAGGTAATAGTTTATAAATATTTTGAGGAGGGTTGCCACCTGTTTGAAAAGGCGATTTCAGTTAACTTCTACACAATGAAATATTAAAATATCTCAAACAAAATAGAGTTCAGAAATCTTTAGTTTAACACTAAGAGTATTTTTGACTAGTTTAAAGAGAGTTGCCACCCGTTTAAAAGTTAAATTCAAATTATTTATTAAGTTGAATGAATTATTAAGATATTGTTATCACTCGAAATGGGTTTGACAAGGTTTCATTTCTGAACTATATTTAGAGGGTTGCCACATATTCAAAAAACAAAACTCAAATTAATTCATCAGTTTAATAGAATATGTATCACGATGTCAAACGAAGGTTAAATAACCTTTTAATAAGGTTTTAGCTTGAAAATATTTTAAAGAGGGTTTCCACCTGTTTGAAAAGTTTAATTTAATTAACTTGCATATATACAAATTATATGAAATATTAAAATACAGGTGTCTCACGAAAGATTGCTGAGAATACTTTAGTTTGAACATCTATGTTTGAAGGGGGTTGCCACCTGTTTAAAAAGTACTTTCAAATTATTTAGATGAATAGATGAATTACTAAAAGATGAATATGAGTCGAATTGGGGTTGAAAATGCTTTATTTTTTACCTTTAATTAGGAAGTTTGCCTCGTGTTTGAAAAATCAAATTCCACTTAATTCATAATTTAATTGAAATATTTGTCACAATTTTTAGTGTTTCATTAAAAACGGCCTCAAGCTCAATTAAAAATGTTGAATATAATTGTTATAAGGCCATAAAAAAACAAAAACAAATAACTTAAGGACGAGCACACCTAAAAGTTAAACATTCTAAAAATAGAATTATTAACAAAAAACAACAAAACCAACAACCACATGATCAAGTGTGAATTGCAGCGCAATAGCTGCACTTGACAAATGCTTGGCTTAATAAATGAAAAAGTGGGAAAAAAGCAACGATAATTTACAAGGCGAACTTAGCACAGTGCATAGGCAACTGGCTGAGTCAGTGGGATTGTCGGTTCGAATCCTACTGAAAGAAGTCTGGTGAGGAAATGTGGTAATTTCCGAAATAGCTATCAAGTCTACAATTTTTTCAAATTATTGTTGCTTTTCCACAATAAGTTTTTCATTAAAAACGGCCTCAAGCTCAATAAAAATTGTTGAATATAATTGTTATAAGGTCATAAAATAACAAAAACAAATAACTTAAGGACGAGCACACCTCAAAGTTAAACATTCTAAAAATAGAATTATTAACAAAAACCAACAACCACATAATCAAGTATGAATTGCAGCGGAATAGCTGCGCTTGATTGTGTTGGTTAACAAATAAAAAAGCAACGATAATTTACAAGGTGAACTTAGCACAGTGCGTAGGCAACTGGCTGAGTCGGTGGGATCGTCGGTTCGAATCCTGCTGAAAGAAGTCTGATGAGGAAATGTGGTAATTTCGGAAATCGCCATCTGTTCCGTAACCAGCAATATAATTTCAGTTTCAAGTAGGGTATATATGTTCTCTTATACTACCTTTCATAAATATATATGAATGTAACCTTGTAATTTCATTTCACATCAACACATAGCTAAATATACATATGCGCATACGTTCTTTTATCCCATACGATTGTATTGTAGTCCAGTTAGGTACGGTAATATCAGCCCATAAGGTCACCTGAGGTATTTATATTTTCTGGAGTAGACTCGTTTTTTTAGTTTCGCTTCAGCATCACGTGGATGCAGTAATATTTGAGTAAAACTTAAACGAACTTAAAATAAATTTGCGTTTGCCAAAAAATCAAAATCATTCGTTTTTAATTTACAGTCCGCTGGTTTAGCTACATAAAAAATTGGTCCATCGTACCGGATCAGGCGCGAACGAGAAAAAAAATAAAATAAAAATATTATTTTATTGTTTCGGGTTTTCTTGAATTTCTGCACCAAGTGAAGGGAGTAAAATGCAGAAGTTGAAAGCGAAGCGATCCTTGCTAAAAGGAGCGGTCACACGCATCTTAAATTTCGTTACTAGCAGTGGAGCTGATTCTCCAATGGCAGACTGGGAATGCCGTCTGGAGCGTCTTGAATAGGTATGGAGTGAATACCGCGACATCGTTCGAGCCATGGTAGAGAAGAACGATGGCGAGGAGGAGGCCCTGGTGGAGATTCAAGTAGATGCAGAGGAATTTGAAGAGCGCGTGCTGAACACAAAAGGTAAACTTCGAGCACATATCACTGCGAAATTGCACGCGTCTGGCGTATCAAATGTTTTTGAGTCCGCTCGCGGAGACTGTTCGGTTGCCGATATTTTATCATCGCAAACGGAAGTTTTAAGTAATTTGGCCAAGCAGGCGTTTTCAGTTAACTTCTACACAATGAAATATTAAAATATCTCAAACAAAATAGAGTTCAGAAATCTTTAGTTTAACACTAAGAGTATTTTTGACTAGTTTAAAGAGAGTTGCCACCCGTTTAAAAGTTAAATTCAAATTATTTATTAAGTTGAATGAATTATTAAGATATTGTTATCACTCGAAATGGGTTTGACAAGGTTTCATTTCTGAACTATATTTAGAGGGTTGCCACATATTCAAAAAACAAAACTCAAATTAATTCATCAGTTTAATAGAATATGTATCACGATGTCAAACGAAGGTTAAATAACCTTTTAATAAGGTTTTAGCTTGAAAATATTTTAAAGAGGGTTTCCACCTGTTTGAAAAGTTTAATTTAATTAACTTGCATATATACAAATTATATGAAATATTAAAATACAGGTGTCTCACGAAAGATTGCTGAGAATACTTTAGTTTGAACATCTATGTTTGAAGGGGGTTGCCACCTGTTTAAAAAGTACTTTCAAATTATTTAGATGAATAGATGAATTACTAAAAGATGAATATGAGTCGAATTGGGGTTGAAAATGCTTTATTTTTTACCTTTAATTAGGAAGTTTGCCTCGTGTTTGAAAAATCAAATTCCACTTAATTCATAATTTAATTGAAATATTTGTCACAATTTTTAGTGTTTCATTAAAAACGGCCTCAAGCTCAATTAAAAATGTTGAATATAATTGTTATAAGGCCATAAAAAAACAAAAACAAATAACTTAAGGACGAGCACACCTAAAAGTTAAACATTCTAAAAATAGAATTATTAACAAAAACCAACAAAACCAACAACCACATGATCAAGTGTAAATTGCAGCGCAATAGCTGCACTTGACAAATGCTTGGCTTAATAAATGAAAAAGTGGGAAAAAAGCAACGATAATTTACAAGGCGAACTTAGCACAGTGCATAGGCAACTGGCTGAGTCAGTGGCATCGTCGGTTCGAAGCCTACTGAAAGAAGTCTGATGAGGAAATGTGGTGATTTCCGAAATAGCTATCACTTCTACCATTTTTTCAAATTATTGTTGCTTTTCCACAATAAATTTTCATTTAAAAAATGGCCTCGAGCTCATTATAAAATTGTTGAATATAATTGTTAAAAGGCCAAAAAATAACAAAAAACAAATAACTTAAGGACGAGCACACCTAAAAGTTAAGCATTCTAAAAATAGAATTATTAGCACAAACCAACAATACCAACAACCACATGATCAAGTGAATTGCAGCGGAATAGCTGCGCTTGATTGTGTTGGTTAACAAATAAAAAAGCAACGATAATTTACAAGGTGAACTTAGCACAGTGCGTAGGCAACGGTGCATNCTGCACCAAGTGAAGGGAGTAAAATGCAGAAGTTGAAAGCGAAGCGATCCTTGCTAAAAGGAGCGGTCACACGCATCTTAAATTTCGTTACTAGCAGTGGAGCTGATTCTCCAATGGCAGACTGGGAATGCCGTCTGGAGCGTCTTGAATAGGTATGGAGTGAATACCGCGACATCGTTCGAGCCATGGTAGAGAAGAACGATGGCGAGGAGGAGGCCCTGGTGGAGATTCAAGTAGATGCAGAGGAATTTGAAGAGCGCGTGCTGAACACAAAAGGTAAACTTCGAGCACATATCACTGCGAAATTGCACGCGTCTGGCGTATCAAATGTTTTTGAGTCCGCTCGCGGAGACTGTTCGGTTGCCGATATTTTATCATCGCAAACGGAAGTTTTAAGTAATTTGGCCAAGCAGGTGTCTGGACCAAATTTATGTTTCATGCCAAAGTTAAAAATCAAATCGTTCTCTGGTCAGTTAACTGAGTGGAAATCTTTTCACGATTCGTATGTCACTTTGACACTCAGCGTGTCAAAAGTTTCAGTTGCTGAAGAGGTACTTGACGGAAGCAGCATACGAGTTAATTGGGCATATTCCTGCGACTAACGTTGGAATCTGTAACACCGGCAGCCACATCGCGTACGGGAAGCCGTTCAGTTGCAGTTAAGACACATCAAACGACGGTAGAAATGAAAGTTCAATGCCAAAAATGCGGCGGTATACATGAGTTGCATCAGTGCAATGAATTTCTTAGTATGGATGTTAAAGCTCGCAGAGCCTTTGTGGCCACTAAAGGCATATATTACAATTGCCTTAGAGTCGGTCTATATCAAATAATTGCAGCTCAAAATTTTCGTGCCGTAATTGTCGAAAACGACATCACAGCCTCTTACATGAAGATAACCAGCAAACGCAGAAGTTGGAGTCATTAGTGGACTCTGGAGTTAATGTGAACTTTCACGCGCTACCTGCAATTAACACTCTTTTGCCGACAGCGGTATGTCTGGTAAGCGATAGCTATGGGTGTAAACAGTCGCGTCGCTTGTTGTTGGACAGCGGTTCTGAGAAAACTATTATATCAGAGAGTACCGTCAGTCGCTTAGGGCTACATCGAAAGCATGCAAGAATACCGGTACATGGTTTGGACAACTCAGCTACTGGAATATCGCGCGGCTGGGTTTCTCTTCAAATAACAAAACAACAATAATACGTTCACAGTCGATGCGCTAATTATGCCAACAATTGCATCGTTTATGCCGGCGAATGAACTAAATAAAGAGCAGTACATTTCTTTTTTGTCTTTAGACTTGGCGGATCCATTGTTTTTTATACCTGCGCCAATAGACATTCTTTTGGGGAACGATAAATTTTTTGAAATTTTGAGGGGCGAAAAGATTAGAGGAAAAGAACAAAATGTATGTGCTCTTTCAACATCACTGGGGTGGATCGTAGGTGGCGATTTAACCAACAATGCGAGCGATAGAAACGTGGGAGTATTTCTTAATAACGTACACATCGACCAAACACTTACACGATTTTGGGAGACGGAAGAGGTCGAATACGCACATTAATTGACAGAAGACGAGCTAAGGGCAGAGTAATCATTTTCGCGTACGTATACGAGATCGGGCGATGGCAAGTTTAGCGTTGAGCTTCCTTTTAAAACTAAAGTTAACAATTTTGGAAATTCTTTTGAGTGCGCCCTTAAGCGACTGCAAGCAACAGACCGCAGGCTTGCAGGCAACCCAGATTTAAATTCGCAGTATACAAATTTTATGGCGGATTACATCGCTTTAGATCATATGGAGAAGATCCCAGATGAGGAAATTAGTAAATCACGTAACGAGTGCTGCTATTTACCTCACCATCCCGTTTTTAAAAACGATAGCACAACAACGAAGCTACGCGTTGTTTTTAATGGATCTGCACGTATTGGAAGCCACTCGTCGCTGAATGATGCGCTGCCTATTGGGCCATCGCTTTTGAGAGAGATTTTTGATATTTTACTCCGGTTCCGACGACATCGCTATATAATGTCTGGTGACGTCGAAAAGATGTACCGCAAGATTTGGGTGCACGATTACCACCGGGATTTCCAACGTATTTTGTGGCGAAGTTCACCCGAGGAGCCGGTGAATCACTACAAGTTAAAAACTGTGACTTATCGCACAGCATGTGCACCATTTCTTGCAGTGAGGGTATTGGAAGAGCTTGCAAAAAAATCTCAAGGCACTCATCCTTTGGCATCACAGGTAATTTTTAATGATTTTTATATGGATGACGTTATGACAGGGGCAGAGACTTTTGACGACCTTCTTAAAATCCATAGAGAGCTAGTTGCTCTTCTTAAAGGTGCAGGTATGAATTTGCGTAAGTGGATAGCAACTGCAGTGAGTTACTAAATTCTCTTCCCGAAGTAATGCGAGAGATGTCGCCTGTTAACTTGGAGCCACCGAAAATGCTCAAATTACTTGGAATGAAGTGGAACCCTGTTAATGACGTATTTTCATTTTGCCTTTCATACTCTTCATCGACAGTGGCAACAAAGAAGTCGATACTGTCAGATGCGGCGCGCATATATGACCCTTTAGGTTTTCTTACACCATGCACAGTGTTGATAAAAATGTTTTTCCAAGACCTGTGGCTTCTCAAATTAGACTGGAACAACAACAATAAATTCTTTGCAAATTCCAAGAAGAGCATTGTTCGCACTAGGTCGTAACGAATTACATGGCTTTTGCGATGCTTCTCAAAACGAGTACGCTACCGTCGTCTATTGCCGTTCTGAGTATGAAGGTAAAATAATAACTCAACTTGTGGCTGCAAAGAGTCGCGTCGCTCCGCTCAAGCAAATATCTTTACCTCGTCTGGAGTTATGTGGTGCTGTCCTTCTCTGTCCGCTGATAAATCGTGTAGTGAAGACTCTGCAATTCGATAGAATGGCAGTTCAAATGTGGACGGACTCATCGATCGTTCTTCAATGGTTATCGGCTGTGCCGCGGCGCTGATCTGTTTACATCGCAAATCGGACATCGGAGATATTGACTAGTTACAAAAGCTCTCAATGGCAGCATATTCGCTCATCACACAACCCAGCTGATCCCGCTTCTAGAGGCGTATGGCCTTCGGAACTACACACATTGAACATATGGTGGGATGGTCCCCCTTGGCTCAACCAACAAAAGGAGTTCTGGCCTAAGTCAAGTGCGTTGTCAGACATTCGTCATGGCGATCTAGAAGAACGTAAGAATCAACCAAAATCTCACACTAAACTTTTCTTTCTATCTACAGAAGATCATATAATAATTAGTCCACTGTCGTCGCGCATTTGAAAGTGGTCTCGACTAGTGCGCTCTGTGTCATATTGTCTACGATTTATTGGTTCTGTATGCAAACGAAAATATGAAACGTTCCTGTCTTCTAATGAACTCAAGGCTGCTACCGTCTTCATCATTCGTGCCGTTCAAGAAGAGCTGTTCTCAACTGACATTGCTGCCATGAATAAAAAAATCGCCATTTCTAACAAAAGCAATCTTTTGCTACTATCACCATTCTTAGACCACAATGGAGTGCTTAGGGTAGGCGGAAGAATCAAAAATTCATCAGCATCATTTGGCATCAGACACCCCATCATATTATCTTCGAAACACAAGATTGTCGAGATGTTAGTTAACTATACACATATTTTACATTTGCATGTTGGGGTTTCACAGCTTATATTTATTCTGAGACAACAATACTGGAATTTAGGCTCGCGAAATCTTGCGAGAAAAATTGTTATAACTGTTTAACTTGTTTCAAGCTGCGAAAGTCTACTCAGACGCAGTTAATGAGCGACTTGCCTATAGAGAGGGTGAGATTCCAACGAGCATTTTCTAAGGTAGGCTGCGATTATGCTGGGCCTTTTTTACTAAAGGTTGAGATAGGCAGACTGCCGCGTAAGGTCAAGGGCTACATTTCTCTCTTTGTATGCTTCGTAACATACACTTGGAGCTAGTCGGCGATTTAACTACCGAAGCGTTTATTGGCGCCTTGGATCGTTTCATTTCAAGGCGTGGACAACCGGAAGAAATTTGGTCTGATAATGCGACAAATTTTGTTGGCGCTAAACGTAAACTTCATGAAATGTACCAGATTCTGGAAGCTCAACAACGAAGTTCTGAAGTTGCAGATTTTCTTTCTTTGAATAGCATTACTTGGCGTTTTATACCACCCTCATCCCCACATTTTGGAGGGCTTTGGGAAAGCGGTGTGAAATCGGTGAAAACACATTTGAAACGAGTAATTGGCGAAACAACTTTAACATATGAACGATTTTACACGCTCTTGGCTCGTATAGAAGCGCTGCTGAATTCGCGACCACTGTGCCCTAGCAATGATGGAGAAATTGATGGCCTTACTCCTGCTCATTTCTTGATTGGGCAGCCATTTACTGCGCGAGCAGAACCTACCGCCGACTCGGCTGCAAATATACATCCGCTAAAGCAATGGGAAAAGGTAAAACAAATGGCGCAAGGTTTCTGGAACCGATGGCACGCTGAGTATCTCACGAGTCTTCAGCAACGGAAGAAGTGGCAAAACGAAAAGAACTTAAAACAGCACGACATCTTTAACGTTCGCGAGCCTAATATACCTTAGTCGCAGTGGATGCTTGCAAAGGTTGTGAAACTTTTTCCTAGTACTGATGGCAAGGTGAGAGTAGTTGCAATAAAGACCGCAAGAGGGGAGTACGTACGACCGGTAACCAAACTCGCATTGCTTCCTTCCTCTGTGGGACCTAGGTCCTCCAGCAGCCCGGAGGATGTTCTGTAACCAGCAATATAATTTCAGTTTCAAGTAGGGTATATATGTTCTCTTATACTACCTTTCATAAATATGTATGAATGTAACCTTGTAATTTCATTTCACATCAATACATAGCTAAATATACATATGTGCATAGGTTCTTTTATCCCATACGATTGTATTGTAGTCCAGTTATGTACGGTAATATCAGCCCATAAGGCACCTGAGGTATTTATATTTTCTGGAGTAGACTCGTTTTTTTAGTTTCGCTTCAGCATCACGTGGATGCAGTAATATTTGAGTAAAACTTANTCACCTAAGGTATTTATATTTTCTAGAGTAGACTCGTTTTTTAGTTTCGCTTCAACATCACGTGGATGCAGTAATATTTGAGTAAAACTTAAACGAACTTAAAATAAATTTGCGTTTGTCAAAAAATCAAAATCATTCGCTTTTAATTTACAGTCCGCTGGTTTAGCTACAGCTATCACTTCTACCATTTTTTCAAATTATTGTTGCTTTTCCACAATAAGTTTTTCATTAAAAACGGCCTCAAGCTCAATAAAAATTGTTGAATATTTATCACAATGTTAGACGAAATAGACGTAAGATAATTTTAGTTTGAGAAGGAAACGATTTACGAAATATTAGCATATGAGTGTCAAGGTCAATAGATTTGCGCCGATCTTTCGAATTTCAATTATGACAGGTCGAAGTAAAGACCTCAGCCTGTAGATGTGCGATAAGATTTAAATTTTTGAAGTCAGACCTTTTTTTTTACCGGTACAGGGTGATTTAGAATTTGATGATATTAAACACTCGGAAACGGCTGCACGGATTTAGATGAAATACGGCACTCGGATCGCTTATAACTCTGACTTAGGGACACGAATTTCGATACGATACGATACCATATCGATACTTTTGGCGTTCGATACCGATATTTTCTACTCGATAGTTTTAAAACGATCTTTTTTGGAATCGAGTACCAGAACCCTAGTATCGTATCGAATAGCATAATCTCACATTACAAGGATAATGTTATTAACAATTCCGATATAAATTGGACTTTAAAGAGCAGTAATTTGTAATATAGTTAGGATTGCATGTGGTGGAATTTGAACCCGCGGCCTCGGTGTTTTAAGTCAACACCTCAATCTCTACGTGTTGTTACACAATATGTTAGTGTTTGACCGAGATTCTCCTCCGATTTGTCGCGCGCGCCTTAATGTTGTGGCACTAAAGGGGTCCCTACAGTTTTAGGTCGACTCTTAACGGCGATGGTTTTACTGGGAAGCTGTTTTTCATTTTCAAGCTTTGCACACTTCTAACCATTACACCACAGCGGCCTATATACGAGACCTATATTCAGATAATTTTTTTGGATTTTGGTATCGATATTTGGAATATCGAGTCTTTTTATTCCGATATTAGTGGGTACCCGATATTTTTAAAGCGATACTTTAAATGAGTACCATATCAATACTTTCTGTTCGATATCGTGTCCCTACTCTGACTAACATTTGCAATAGTTTTTGAGTTAAACTCTAGGGCGTTTTAACGCCATGCGGGCTTACTAGTTTTAGTATATTTTACAATAAATGCATATGTTTTTTGCATATTTTTGCTCTTTTGATTTATATACAACCATTTAAATTTAGTGCGAAGACTCTAGACAAAAAAATATCTAACATTTTTGCCCAAATATTCATCTGAATATCTGCTCTGATAGCCAATCGGCATTTTAAGGACCTCTCTTGTACCTCTTAGTTAGATCTCAACTAGTGGAGGACTGTAGGAGAGAGCTGGCCTATATCTCTGATCAATACGAAATTACCCTAATATGGATCCCGCGACATAGAGAGATTTACGGAAACGAGGCAGTGGACGAACTGGCAAGGTGCACTGAATGTGTCCTACAAAAAAATTACCGAAATGTATCACCCGAAGGCCAAGAAGAGGTGGAACCATGAAAGATCTTACA
Source organism: Rhagoletis zephyria (assembly GCF_001687245.7). Taxonomy (NCBI): domain Eukaryota; kingdom Metazoa; phylum Arthropoda; class Insecta; order Diptera; family Tephritidae; genus Rhagoletis; species Rhagoletis zephyria. The sequence continues at coordinate 104,597 of NW_016157511.1, read as the reverse complement.
GGAATACCCCGGCAGCTCTGGGTGTCCTACGACCCACTTGAAACCAAAGCTCTCTTAAGAATGAATAAAGAAGATACAAACCTATAAACTTACTGTAGTGTGCAAAAGGTACTGTCCCGGTGGGGTACATGCTGAATGGATTGGATTGCCCTTCAACAGGTTTTTTTCGCAGTAGCGATGACCCTGGCTCAAAAGGACAGTCGAACACCTCCAGTGCAAGTGTCCAGCCCTCGCAAGGATGAACCTTAAGACACTCGGCAAGCGTATTGAAATTCATTAAAGCCGCCAAATGGCTGTAGGTTGCACGAGTTGTGGAATCAAAATGGCAAACTTGACAATTGCTTGTCACCAGGGTGCCAATCCACTTAAACCAACCAAACATTCATCTGAACCACTATTAAACTGTCAATGTTTCCATTTACACAAGATTGTAACTGTCTGCTTGATTATAAACTAATTTTATACATATGTAAATATGTATTGTATTTTGAATTGAACTCTTTTCGTTATTTTCGATTTAAATACTGTATGTTTTATTTCTTTTTGTACCGGCAACAAAATATTGGGAAAATATTTTTAATAGCATATTTCTCTTGTTTATAGCGCATATATTTGCATTTGAGTGCATATTATAAGGGCATATTTTCGATTTTTTAGTGCATGAGATTCCGAGCTCTACACAGCACAATTTTTTTTACCTATTACCGGATTTTACACGGTTCAAGTATTGAATTCAATTCTGCTTGCTAGTGCAATAGAAGGGTTGAGAAGAAAAGGGAAGAGTACATATGCGTCCGTACCGTCAAGTGGTTTCAAGTTTCTTGCTTTGCTTTTGACATTTTCGTTGTTTCCCATTTAATAAACCAAAAACTTAGCGTGTAAAAGCAAATAGAAAACACAAAAGAGAATGGACCAGAATTGCTCTAAAGTACTTGAATCATGTAAATCGTGTGTAACTAAATTTGAAAAAAACTAGTTTGAATAACTTTTTGGAACCATACAGTGGTGTTAGTGATTCTGCGTCGATGGAAGAAACTATTGATATAAGCCGGCGTTAGTCAAATTTTAGAGATTCTCGTATTTCCTTTTGATACTTTGAATGGATAAATAATCATGTAGAAGTGGGGCTACGGTTCGGCTATTTGTACAATGATTTGGGTTCTTGTAGCACACGCTTGAAATATGGACTTTTCCGTAAATTTTGGAGTGAATTCAAAAATACTGTGGCGTAGCCGGAGTTGAACTGATGAAAGTTTTTTGTAATATACACAGTTTTCTTTATGTTTACAAGCGATTTGTTTTTCTACAATTGGGAATTTTAGGTTTTTATATTATCGGTTTAAAATGTTTAAAATATCGAAGAGAAAGAAAAAAGTTACTGAAACTCGCCATATAACAATTACCTAATTCTTCAGGAACTAATCGAAACTAAAATGTCTATGTAAATAGCTTCGTCAATGCATTTGAAATTATCCGATACTATCGATAGTTTCAATGCAAACTATCGAAAACATCGAATGGGATGACTATCGATAGGTTTACAGCTCTAGCGTATACCTTTCTAGGAAATGTGAGTTTGGAACTCAACAATAGAAGAAAATGCGTGACATCGGTAGCAAAACAATAACAAATATCTAAAATCAACGCGAATTCTTAGCTTATAAATTAACTACAACTATGTCTTAAAAGACTTAAAGCAAAATTTAATTTAAAATAATAATTTAAAGCTTTTTAAGTTAAATTTTTTTAATTTAAAGCTTCAAAGTTTAAAGTTTTGTAATTTAAAGGTAATTTATGATTACCCAAAATTACATGCAATTGATTGAACTACAAGCCAAAAAGTGCAAATAACAACCTACTATCAAAGAAAATTGCGTTGAGGTGAAGTGCAATCCACTTATGTCTACAGAATTTTTCGGATGCTCCACAGTTTTATTCGCTATGCAATTTTTATAAAATCTGTAATATAAAAGTCTTGTAAATAGTTAAATTAAAACATACCTAATCATATAAAATGAATTAGTTATAAAATATATTTAGACACACGTCGTTTGTTGAAGATGTAGAATAGCATATTTTTATTTTAAACTTCTAATGAAAATTTTTGTACTTTTACCTGAAAAATAATAATAAAATTGTAAATCTTAGTGACAAAGTAATTATTTACAACTTGTCTTGTGGCGATACTATGGGAAGTGCTAGTTATTTCTTCGTCGTAGATATGCTGCTCCTCAGTACTTGAGCTAGAATCACCTTCATTTTCATGCATTATATTATTTAATATAATAATATTATGCAAAATCATGCAAGTATTTATAAGTATATTTCCAGTTAAGATATTTTGTATGTGTTTTGTTTTAGTATGGACAATATTTTTACAAAAAAATCCGCGGAAAATTTTAAGTAAAAAATGTTGCATACATTGTGAAAAATTCCCTGTGCCAATAATTTAAAGCGGCAATGTACATACATACATACATGTATATATATAATTTGGTGTGATTTTTATTCCAATTTTAGTTTATGTTTTAAGTAATTTAGAAACACTATCATTGAAGCTTCGTTTTATGAAAATTTTTGTATATGAAATTTTACACTGTTTTGTTTTTCTAAATAGAAAGTTTCTAAAAATGCAGCAATAAAATTGATGTCGTTTGTTACATATTAGGGGTATTCTCGAAGTCTTGCAAGTACACTGAAGGGAAAAAATATTAAAACCAAATAGTAACGTAATTGATGTTATTCGGAAGTACTGTATATTGGTAAATATTCAATTCAATTACAGGCATATTAAAATTACCGCGTTCGTTCTGAAAATCAATATAAAAACCAAAAAAAAAATATTTAATTTGCATGTTGCCTGCAGTGGAATTCGAACCCTGACCCTCTCTGGATACCAACAAATTGTGGCAAGTATCTTTGCGCACTCAGCTACAGCAAGACATATAAATATGCTTTCAATTGTGGAATTTCCATCAACACTACAGCACGCGATTTGTACGGATAAACACCCTGCAGTACGGGGGAGCGACTACAGGACAGCTGAATCGGTAGCTACCTGATAAACTCCGTCAATTACCGACCGACTACTTGCAGTGGATTTCATCGGTTACTTTTACAAGGCAATGTCCTAGGCGGTAGTCACCATCGGCTCTCTCTGCACTACCGGGAGTTACTAAAGTAGTCACTTGCGTGATTTATGGGCGCCCTCTGTCGTAGTTTTTCACTATCCTGCTTACGACTGGTTCGACTCTGCACTTCCATGGGTTAATATAACTAGTAGCTACTTACCTAGGAGTCGGTGCAATAGCGGTTCAAAGTAGCGATTGACTCTAGCAGTACTGGAGGGCATGTACTATGTGTGTGTATTGTCACCGCCCAGCAAAAAACACGATTACCACAGGAATTAAAATGCAATCGAATTAGGCGATGGGAGTCGCTTACCCTTTCGATTCAAGAAGACATTATTTTCACATGGGCACGTCATTGGCCGTAAGCCCTTAGCCGCAGAATTACCTTCGAAGGAAGGGAGAGGGCAAGGATAAACAGAATTCAGAGAAGCGAGCAAAGAATACCTTACAGAGAAACTAGTGTAGAATGCCTAGATAAATATATACTTATGTATATTAAATTGAAAACAGATATACGGATTGTCATAAAAGATAAACAATTTAAATTTTTATAAATCCGTTTTTATACATTCATATGTATGTATGTATTTAGATCTTGCTCGAAAATCGGTGCATACATATTTAATTAAACTCAGAAATGTACTTCCTCTCTTAGGTACAGCATATTTTGCTTAGCTGCCCATCCTTCTTTGCACGAAAAACTTGCGCGCTTAACCGAAAAAGCACTTAAGCAAATTTTCTTTACTACTTAAATGAGGAAGGTATCCGAATCCCTACGAAACCAAATAACCACGTAGAAAATGCTTCAAGCGAATTGTTTTCCGAATGGTATTTAATAGTCTATATAACTACATAAAATGATAGCCGTTTTCGTTGTTCTGCAAGATGAGAAAAATAAATAAAAGCTTGTAAAATTAGGGTATGTTGTGCCAGTGCAGGTAAACGTAATACTTTCTTTGATAATAGTTGCAAATTTTTAAGGCAGGTATCGCTAATGTGCAGGTATGTTGAATGCATCTATCGGAGCAGTTTCCTTATCCAGTGAAACCCGCTTAAGTTTCCAACATTTTTTGGCACCGTTAATTTTTTAATGTATTCTGAAGAAAATCCCTCTTTTAAGTACCTCCCCGCTTAGGTACCCAACCCGCCTAAGTACCTACATTTTTCGTACCCCATTAACCATTTTACTTATAATTTTCCGAAAAATGACACTGAAGATGGCACAACGCCGAAACCGGTTTGTCTCCAAACCAAATTTGACAAGGGATGACGGAAAATCGTTCCACATTACATCACACTCCTACCCTGTCGGAAACACCAACAACGAAAATGAGAATAATTTTCCCCTTTTAAGTGCTTTTTTTAAATTTCTTCAAACATTTACATATTTTGAAATTCAGTGGCAGCGCTCACACCTTCGGCAAAAATATTCTAAAAAATCAACGGTAATTTTTAGCCACTTGAAACTTTCGCATTTTTACATTAAAATTAAATGGGCTATAAAGCTGTATACTCATAAAAAAATTTAACACTTCTGAAAAACAAGTTTGAAATTTTGATGAATTTTTTTCAGTGCTCTGCAAAATTTTAAGCTTATATTTCAAGTTTCTGTGGTATTTGTTAGGGAACGAATTTTTTTTTCATTGATAAATTTTAAAAATTAAAAAATAAACATAAGTGGCAAACAATATTATTTTGAATTTCGTCCAAAATGATATGCCCTGTTTGTAAATATGTATAAAAAATGACTTTTTATTTTAATTCTTGTGAAAATGATATAACATTGCTTAATCTGTTTTTTAATAAAGTTTTCCTTTATGTGTTTAAATAATGCTATGATCTTTGTTTTAAATTACGTATACTTCATTAAATGTTCATGTTTTATTCAAGGACTTATTTATGTAAGTTAACAAGAAGGTGTAACTACATCACAAATTATGTTCGCTTAAGTACCCGACGCGAGGTACTTAAGCGGGTTCTTTTAAGTACCAAACCGGCCTAAATATATTTATCTATCGATTTTCTTCATCAGTAACATGATTTTTTTTTGTAAAAGAATAGGCTTTAATACAAATGCAAAAATTTGGCACAGAACCTGTTATTTTTAACATGTTTCTTCTGTTAAAGTTTGATTTTTTTTAATTTTTTCATTAAAAAATAAAAAAACTGCAATGATTAAGTAATTTGCCAGAAACTATAAGCCCTATCGGAAAGTGATGTATATACGGTTTAGGGAGAATTTCATTGGCTTTCATTTTCCGTATTTTATATTACGAACCAATTTTTGCTTTCAGCTGAATAACGGTGAATTGCAAATATCTCGAAACAGTATCCATAGAAAAAAAATTAACTCGATTTTCGGAATTACTGAGCAATTCTACATAGGAATTGGATAGTGGCATCCACAGAACATTTTTGCTGTAAATGTATATACGGTTTATGGAGAATTTCCTTGGCTTTCATTTTCCGTATTTTATATTAAGATTTTTTTTTAATTGGTTCGTAAGATATACGTGATTAAAAGGAACCAATTTTTGTTTTAAGCTGAATAACGGTAAATTGCAAATATCTCGAAAACGTATCCATAGAAAAAAAATTAACCCGAATTTCGGAATCACCAAGCAATTCTATATCGAAATTGGATAGTGGCGTCTGGAGAACAAAATACAAATGAAAATTTGTGATCGAGTGTTACCGATTTTTTGCTGGGGATTCGTATGTACACTTACATATACATACTCAGATGTGAATAGTCAAATACGAGCGTAATACATTTTTGTATGAAAATATTATTTTTAAATACGAACATTTTTAAACGATAATCAAATATAAAGTATTCATTGTTACTATGCATTATTTGTGCAGTGTAGCACGGATTGTATGAAATGCGAAAATACTATTCCAAAGTTCCAAAAGTATGGGACCCTCATTGCAAAATGAAAGCATGCATAGGTATCATGCAGCGAAATTCTTTATCAAATACAACAGAAATAAAATTATAGTTTAAAAAACTAAAACCTCGCTATTAGGCACGGCGCACATTAGTGCGATACGATATGCGATGCGATATGCGTTACGATACGCGATATGAAATGCGCGCAGTGCACATTAGAGCGATGCGATATGCGATGCGACACGCGATACCATTTGCAAAGTATGCAATATATACCATTTGCGGTGTGATAGCTACACAAACGCCTTTCAGTTAATACCATGAGTTCATTCGATAAAGACATTGCTGTAGCATATTGGTGGCTACAACAATGAAAAAAAGAGCTTATAATAGGTGAAAGTACTGGGTGCACCCGTTTAATGTGAGGAACATAAAGCACAGTTCGACGGTAGTTTCCCATGAGCTCTCTCAACACCCGGCAAAATTTAAAGAAATGTATCGAATGAGTCCAGATAGTTTTCGGTTGCTAGAACAATTTGTATCAGCTACTTTAACGAAGCAGGACACGAAATTTCGACTCGCAATTTTATCATCCGAGAAGTTACTGATCACATTAAGGTAAGTGCTACATTCTTTTGACAACAACGTAGCAAAAATATTGCTACGCTTCTAGCAAAAATTAAGAAAAATCTAGAAATACGCAAAAAAGCAATTTTATTATAAACCAAAGAAATTCATTGACTGGCATTGAGCCAAAAATTCAGAGTTTTTCATGTATGTACATACATATGTATATATGTACATGTATATATCTACATATGTACAATATGTGGCCAATAAATTACGAACTGTATTCAGATGTTTATATTTTCTAGTTTATCTTTTTTAACTTTAATAATTTAAAAAATAGAGATAATTCAATACAGTTAACCATACAAAACAAAGGTTCAAACTTTTTGCGAAATTCCCGAAAACTACAAATTTTCCAAAAATTTCATCAAAATTTCAAACTTTCAAATTTTAATAATTAAAATAATTATAGATAATTCAATAATATAAACCATATAAATCAAAGCTTCAAACTTTGTGCAAATATCCCAAAAATTCAACAAATTTCTCAAAAATTTCATCAAATTTTCAGTCTTTAACTCGAATTTTCGGGAAATTTTTGGATATGCAGTCTATAGCCCATTAAATTTCAGTGTAATAAAGTGCACGTTTGATTTGCCTCAAATATATAAAAAAAAACGAGCATACTTTGTATGAAAGGAAATGCAGAGCATCTTTAACAAAAAAACATTCTAAAATATTGATGCAAATTTTGAATATTTTGAATATCCAAAAATTTCCTGAAAATTCGAGTTAAAGACTGAAAATTTGATGAAATTTTTGAGAAATTTGTTGAATTTTTGGGATATTTGCACAAAGTTTGAAGCTTTGATTTATATGGTTTATATTATTGAATTATCTATAATTATTTTAATTATTAAAATTAAAAAAGCGGATCAACTTGAAAACATAAACATCTGAGTAACCTTGAAAAAAAAATAAAAATAAAAATCTATACTTCTGAAACGGTACTTGAGTTAAATTGACATTCTGTGAGTTGTTCTGTGTTAAAAGTCGTTGATATTGAGATAGAAATAGGATACTGTGGTGTTGAAGTTGTGGAAGAATCCCATGGTGAAAGTTCTATGCTGTTCTCTTTCTCGGCTTCGTCTAGCTGCTCGTTGATGACTTGCATAAGCTTCACTTTCACAGCTCTTTTACGCCTGTCATCTAGTTTTTTTAAATCAGGTAGGAGAGACTTAAGAAACAACCAGTCTGAGTCTTGCTGTTCACTTTCCTCGCCTCTTTTGACGCTTTATCTTTTTATATCCACCCATTCTACAAACGCATTGTTCGCGTCATTTGGCAATTGTTCCTGTCGCGGCTGTTGACGAGTTTTCCTTTGCCTTTTCGGCTGGGGTGGAATACCGATTTCCGATTCAGATTCAACTTCAGGAGGGATTCCACTGGGCGGTTGAACATTTGGAGTTTCGCTTGATCCACTTAGTGGTCGAATATTTGGTGTTTCTGAAGTCAAGCGGGAGTCATATTCTTCTTCTCTGTCAGTTTCCGTGTCTTGCGTTATATTTCCAGAAGTTTTGGCTGATTTCATGAACGGACGGAGAAAATGATGAACGCTGTACGGATATTTATCCACTTAACGTTCTCTTCTGGAAATAAAGAAATAATGAATGCGCACTTATATATATAACAGAATTAAATGAAAAATATCTATAGGAAATAAGTGACAAAAATAATAATTATTTACAGGTATTTGGCTACTGGGAGCTCTTTTCAAGATCTAGCGATTCAATTCTACAGAGGAAAATCGACTATTTTTGGTGAAATCGTGCGATCTACTTGCGAAACTATTTGGACTAAATTACAGCCATTGTATGTGCCTTTGCCCGATGAAGGTACATGGAAGGAAACATCAGGACGTTATTTTGATTTATGGAATCTACCTAATTGTATCGGGGCGATTGACGGTAAACATATTCGCGTAAAGTGCTTCAACAATACCGGATCCCGTAACATAAATTATGAAGGTTTTTTTTTCAATCGTCCTCATGGCTGTGGCTGATGCGAACGGCATGTTTATTCTTATTGATGTTGGGGACATTGGAAGGAACAGTGATGGAGCTATATTTCGTCATAGCCCAATTTGCCAGCTGCTACAACAACGAAAGCTTAATGTTCCGAAACCTACTTGTTTTCCAGGTGGTGATTATCAAGAGATTTTCCCATACTACTTGGTTGGTGACGAGGCTTTTCCTTTATTACCATACCTTATGAGGCCTTTCCCAAAAAGAACGTTAACTGATGCAAAAAGAATCTTTAATTTTCGTCTTTCTAGAGGTCGTAAAAGTGTTGAATGCGCTTTTGGTATGTTAACATCCAAATTTCGTGTTTTTGAGAGGCCAATTGCTTGTAATGAAGAGTGTGCAATTGCAATAGTAAAAGCCTCATGTGTGTTGCATAATTTTATCCGCCTCCGTGAGGGGAAGCTTCAAGGCATTTCAAATTTTGCCAACATACAAGGTATTCCGCTAATGCCAGATGGTAGTACGTTGCAGGAAACCTCTGCCCAAACCGAAGCCGTACGTTTACGAAATAGGTTAGGTAAATACTTTCTTCAAACGGAAGGAGCAATTCCAAAACAGTGGAAATATGTAGATTTATAAGAGAACTGTTATACCATTATTTCCAATTATTTAATTATGTTTGATAAATTAATATTTAAGATTCTTTTTTAATTTAAGTTTTTTGTATAATGAATTCGCATACAGAAGTTACAAATACCTGGGTTGTTATGTCACTTTTGTGGTAGGTTTTGTCGAGTGAAGTAAGAATCGAAATGCGAAATTTTTGTCAAAAACTGGTTTCCGCACTTTTGTGCCCTTATAAGCTTGTAAATGAGTTGCTTCTCAACAGAGTTTAGACCTTTCGAATGATGGGTCTATGTTTATATCTATAAACTTTTAAAAAATTTAAGAGAAAAGTATGTTTAATATCGAGTAAAGCTGATGTTTATTTTTACAAAGCCGGCTGAAAATTAAATGAGATATTTAAATTTTCATGACAAACTATTTCAGAATATTGCGTTCACTACAAGGAGAAATCGGTGAAAGCTGAATTAAAAAAAAAGGTTAAGCAAAATTTTTTGAGTTGTATAGCCAAAATGTATAGCCGATTTTTTTAAAGTAAAAATCACTATATATCAAATGTTAATATTGCAACAATTCAGGAGTAGTATAGTTGCTTTACAAAATGGTGCGTGAAAACTTTGCCAAATTTGAAAAAAGACGAAAAAATTAACACAGAAAATACACATAGATCTCTTAAGTTTTCTAAAAGTTTATATACATGTAGACAATACAACGTGCTCATATGTAAAGTTATAGAACGAATGACTGGTTTATTTTCCACCACCACAATGTATAATTATTAACAGCTAACTTATACCTAATATTCCAGTGAGAGTCTAATTTACATAAGTCGTTAGTAACAGGGACAATGTTGCCATATTATCTTAAACTCTAAAATGTTATATTAAAGAAGAAAAGGCTGAATTACTTTGTGGTGTGCTGCCACACTACCCTCCTCCGTAGTCTTAACCAAGTGCAGCCGAAAAGTTGATCGATGGAAATCTTGGCAAGTCGACCATTCATATTGAGTTCGAAGTATTTTTCGTATCTCCTTGCGACTTCAAATGGTCCTTTATAAGGCGAATATAAGGAAGTCCAAATCTGTCCATCTTTAAAAAACACATGCGTACAAGTTCTCAGACTCGGATGTACAAACACTTTCTTTTGCGAGTGCCAAGCCGTATCCGTTGGTCTCAATTCTCTCATAACTTTACGAAAGTTTTGCAAACAATCTGCATGCGTTTGGTCGGTTTCACGACTTGTGAAAAACTCACCTGGAAGTCGAAGGATGGTACAGAATACGAGTTCGCTAGGGCTTGCCTTTATGTCTTCTGTATAGGTGCAGCGTAGTCCCAACAGAATCATGGGGGAAAAAGTAGTCCAATTTTGAGCACTGTGGCACAATATAGCGGATTTTAGGGTACGATGCCATCTTTCAACTATGCCATTCGCTTGCGGGTGATATGGTGTCGTCCGCAAGTGTTTAATGCCTAACGTTTTAGTGAGTTGGCGAAAAATTAAGCTCTTGAATTGCTGTCCCAGGTCAGTCGTGATGTCAACCGGAACACCAAAATGTGAAATCCAACCATTAATTAGTGCATTAGCCACAGATTCGGCGGTTTTATCGATCATAGGGATAGCCTCTGGCCATCGTGTAAAGCGATCCACGATCGTAAGGCAGTAGCGATAACCACCCGAATTCGGAAATGGACCGGCAATGTCGACGTTTATGTGAGCAAATCGTTGAGATGGAGCTTCGCGTTTCGACAGTGGTGTACCGCAGTGGAGCTGAATCTTATTCTTCTGGCACTGCGTGCAGTTTCGAACAAACCTCCTACTATCGCGTTGAATTCCTGGCCATACAAACGCTCACACATCAGTCGCGCGGTCGCTTTAGATCCAGGATGTGAAAGGTCGTGTGTTGCATGTAGAACGTTAGAACGAAAGCGTTTAGTAATAAATGGTCGTATTCGATTATGAGAAGAGTCGCAAATAACTGACTTAGAGCTAGACATCAAAGCATATGGTTTTAATTGAAGTGAGTTATACTTGTTACCTCCGTGCAGAAACTGCTTTAGCTCTTCGTCCGTGTTTTGATCCTTGGCCAATTCTTCGTAGTTTATACATTCAGAGGTGAGAGACTGGATGCGCGATAATAGGTCTGCAACAATATTCTCGCTGCCTTCGGTGTAACGAATATCGGCAATTATTTGGCCAATAAAATCGAGCTGTCTTGCTTGGCGATCCGACGCTTTGGACGAATTTCGGAGAAACGCAAATGTCAAAGGTCTATGGTCGGTGTAAATATGGCATCGTCTACCTTCCAGCATATAACGAAAATGCTTCATCGCCAAGTACACCGCTGTGAGTTCCCGATCGTTAGTACTGTAACGAGTTTCGGCGGGAGAAAACCTAAGTGAAAAAAACTCAGCGGTTGAATATCTTCGCCCACAAGTTGGTTCAAAACCGCGCCGGCCGCATAATTTGAGGCATCGACCCAAAGCGACAATTCAGCATCCGGTAACGGGTGGGCTAGTAGTACTGCATCTGCCAGCTGTTGTTTGCTTCTTTCAAAACAGGTCTCAGTCTCCACGGTCCACCTCTATTGGGTTTTATCGTTTTTCCTATTTGATTTAGCCATATCAAATAGCGGTCCGTGTATATTAATTGCGTTTTTTAAGAACCGTCTATAAAAATTCTTTTTCATCTCCTGAACAGTATGGGGTTTCAGAAAATACAACAATACTTCCACATGCTTCCGCAACGGGCGAGTCCTATCCTTAGTTATAGTGTGGCCAAGAA
>NW_016157511.1:88044-92549 GCF_001687245.7 Rhagoletis zephyria | reverse complement strand
AAACAAAAATAATATAAACGCACAGGTACTCAGAATTTTGAATACACCCTCAAAATATGGGCTGAAGGTATAAAACGCGTTTTCATAGGTTGAAGCATATACATACTTGCTCGTAACTTTATTTTTGTTTGCCCGATGAAAAATACTTACATATGCCATTTAAGAGAAAACATTTCGTTGTTTACAACCATTTATAAATGGTTAATTTGTCTTGAGAATGGACACCCTATGTATATATACTAGTTAACAAAATAGCCGGACAAGTCGTACTTTAAAATGAAAAAATGTTAAAAATTTAAATTTTGCATATCGATGGCTGAGTGGAAGATCGACCTATCTCGGAAGCCAGTTCAAAAACGCCCTGTCTCTGAAAATTTTTCAAGAACGCCCTACTTCAAAGTTTGATTGAAAAACGCCCTATTTCAGAATTTGGTTGAGTAACGTCCTATCTCAGAATTCATTTCAAAAACGCCCTATCTCATACGAAAATACATTGAAAATAAGCTGATATAGGGCATTTGTGAATCGGCAGCTGAGATAGGGCGTTTTTCAATGAAATTCTGAAGTAGGGCGTTCTTGAAAATTTTTCTGAGATAGCGCGTTGTTAAAAAATTTTCTGAGATAGGGCGCTTTCGAACTGGTTGCCGAGATAGGTCGATCTTCCACTCAGCCATCGATCGATCAGTGATCGGATTTCCACCACATTGTTGTAGATCTGCCACTTTTTTGAGCACACCTACCACACAAGGTCTGAAATCTACCACATATTCGCGTTTTTGAGTATTTTTTTTTGCTCAACATAATTTTCTTAATTTTAAAAGCAAAAATTGTCCAGCACTAAACACTAAAAACAGGCAGAATGGGAAGATAAAAACTGTAAAATAGTAAATTTTTGCATCAAACATGGTTTTATTGTGTTAAATTGCAAAATATATGATTTATAAAAAGAATTAATAGCGAAAATGATAAAAACCGGCGATTTTGTGAAAGCATTAGCCAATTTCAGTGCATCTCAAATTTCTAAAGTGTGGTTTACTTTTACTTGAGAATTGTCAAAATCGGCAAATCCCAAGCAGCATTTTTGGAACGAGCCACATTTGTTCGCTACTTCGTGATGTGATATAAAGAAAAGCTGGCAGCACTCTGCAAGGTCGCAGAAATCTTTCAAAATATGTTCGAAACTGTCAAGGAAAAAAATTGCCAAAACCTACGCAATTTTTATCAACTTGAATTTGCACTTTATTATACTAAAATTAATTTTGTTTTAGATTCTAATTAAAATGTTTGCAATTTAGGAGAAACCTGGCAGATTTTTTGTTAATTTTTGTACAAATTTTGATCCAAAACCTGAGATCTACCAGATTTTTTGAAATCTACCACATTTTTTTGAAATCTACCACATTTTTTTTTAGACCACACAAATTTTTTTTAAGTCCGATCACTGATTCCTTTGCCATTTCTTAAGATAAATTATCAATTTAAACATTGTTGTAAGCAGCGAAATGTCTTATCTTGAACCACATACATAAATACGTATTTTTCACCGGGTAAACAGAAATAAAGTTACGAGCAAGTATACCTGTGCGTCACCCTTTGAAAAACGCGGTTTTTGACCTTAAGCCCAGATTTTGAGGGTGTATTTAAAATTCTGAGTGTGCAGATTTTACTGCTTGAATAGACCTACAACAAGTGTGAACCTCGAAAAAACTATAAACATTTTTTTTTGTCACACAGTGTAAATTAGATCGTCTTTAATAATCTGTATATCGTCGTTCAAAGTACAAAACCGCGTATCAACCAAATGCAAAGCCGCCTATGTGAGGTTGCATAAATTATTATCTAGATAGTAAAAACACTCATATTTCAAAATGGTTCAACAATCTGCATGCGTTTGGTCGGTTTCACGACTTGTGAAAAACTCACCTGGAAGTCGAAGGATGGTACAGAATACGAGTTCGCTAGGGCTTGCCTTTATGTCTTCTGTATAGGTGCAGCGTAGTCCCAACAGAATCATGGGGGAAAAAGTAGTCCAATTTTGAGCACTGTGGCACAATATAGCGGATTTTAGGGTACGATGCCATCTTTCAACTATGCCATTCGCTTGCGGGTGATATGGTGTCGTCCGCAAGTGTTTAATGCCTAACGTTTTAGTGAGTTGGCGAAAAATTAAGCTCTTGAATTGCTGTCCCAGGTCAGTCGTGATGTCAACCGGAACACCAAAATGTGAAATCCAACCATTAATTAGTGCATTAGCCACAGATTCGGCGGTTTTATCGATCATAGGGATAGCCTCTGGCCATCGTGTAAAGCGATCCACGATCGTAAGGCAGTAGCGATAACCACCCGAATTCGGAAATGGACCTTTTCCTATTTGATTTAGCCATATCAAATAGCGGTCCGTGTATATTAATTGCGTTTTTTAAGAACCGTCTATAAAAATTCTTTTTCATCTCCTGAACAGTATGGGGTTTCAGAAAATTCAACAATACTTCCACATGCTTCCGCAACGGGCGAGTCCTATCCTTAGTTATAGTGTGGCCAAGAAATTCAAGCTCTGTTACACCAAACATCGATTTAGATGCGTTGATTGATAAATTGTGTTCACTCAGCCGTTGAAAAACCATTCTCAAATGTTGACAATGTTGTTCTGAATTCGAAGAGGATATAGCCACGTCGTCTAAATACGCGAAAACAAAATCCAACCCTCTAAGCACTTCGTGAATTAGACGTTGCAACGTTTGGGCCGCGTTTCTAAGACCAAACGTCATATGAGTAAACTCATAAAGACCGAAGGGTGTACAGATAGCTGTTTTGGGTATATCTGCAGGAAAGATCGGCACCTGGTGGAAAGCATTCCTCAGATCAATCTTTGAAAATATTGAGTTTCCTGCCAGGATCGTAGAAAAATTGTTAAGGTATGTTAAGGGGTACCGGTCGGGGATCGTTATTGAGTTCAGAGCTCGGTAGTCCCCACATGGTCTCCAAGACCCATCCGCTTTACGTACCATATGCAAGGGACTAGATCAATTGCTATTAGNACAACAATACTTCCACATGCTTCCGCAACGGGCGAGTCCTATCCTTAGTTATAGTGTGGCCAAGAAGGATCGTAGAAAAATTGTTAAGGTATGTTAAGGGGTACCGGTCGGGGATCGTTATTGAGTTCAGAGTTCGGTAGTCCCCACATGGTCTCCAAGACCCATCCGCTTTACGTACCATATGCAAGGGACTAGATCAATTGCTATTAGATGGGCGGCAGATGCCTAGCAGCAGTAAGTTTTCCGGGCGACAACCTTCGGGGGCGAGCAAAAACCGGGTGCCCTTTCGTTTCTATACGATGAGNTTCATTAAGGTATCAAACTCGTCTTTGGCAGCAGTAAGTTTTCCGGGCGACAATCTTCGGGGGCGAGCAAAAACCGGGTGCCCTTTCGTTTCTATACGATGAGTAATACCGGACATCGTTTTAGACCCTGGGGACGGCGGGCGGGTGATTGCTGCAAACTCTTCGACAATTTTGGAAAAGTTGACGTTGCTATCATATGATTTTATGGAAAGCACTGTACTGTGGTCGATTATGCAAATAGTTTTCACCGCAGTTTAACGCTCTAGTAAACAACGATTTTTAAGGTCTTCCAAAAGATCGAAGTTCGCAAGGAAGTCAGCTCCAATTATAGGACAGCTAATGTCAGCGAATATAAAATTCCACACAAATTCACGATGGAAGATTAAGCTTAAATTAAGGAAAACTTCTCCGAACACCTTTATCGGAGAGCCGTTTGCGGCGAACAACTGCGCAGTGGTTGGTTTTACTTTGGCAGATTTTAACGATCTAGGAATAACAGACACATCCGCCGCTGTGTCGACCAAAAAGGTCAAATGCGTTCTATTATCATTAATCTTAAGACGTGACATGCCATGTGCGCTCTGGTATATGCGACCTGCTTCAGTTTGTTCGCCTCTACCTGAAACACGCCTGCCAAGCAACCGTATTGTTAAGCAGGGATCACACGATTTGTGCATTTGTACACAAAATGCTAAATTTAGTTTGTCCACATTTGCGCATTTGGATAGCAATGTACAAATTATTTGTTTTGCGGTCAGACGATTTGGCTGCCAAAAATCCAAATGATTTGGCACACATTTGCGCACAGCAGTAAAGTGACAAATATTGTCCACATTCATTCACACGATTTAACCATTTGGTCATAAATACTTAAACAGCTGATCCGGAGTCAACCATACTTTTGCATTTATGATTTTGTGAGATTTGAAGTGAAATAAACAAAAATAATATAAACGCACAGGTACTCAGAATTTTGAATACACCCTCAAAATATGGGCTGAAGGTATAAAACGCGTTTTCATAGGTTGAAGCATATAACGGGTGATTTTTTTGAGGTTAGGATTTTCATGCATTAGTATTTGACAGATCACGTGGGATTTCAGACATGGTGTCAAAGAGAAAGATGCTCAGTATGCTTTGACATTTCATCATGAATAGACTT